>NC_073303.1:271341039-271641039 GCF_027595985.1 Sorex araneus | reverse complement strand
GTGGCAGGATATTCCCTTTTGTTCTCTCTCTCTCCAGTTGGGTGTTGTGGTTTTCAATAGGGGTGTTGAGTGCCCATTATGTTCATTCTCTAATCTACTTTCAGCATGCATCTCCCTTCCCGCGCATGGTCTCCAAGCACATTTTACTTGGTGTTCCCTTCTCTATCCGGGCTGCCTTTTCCCTGAGCATGTGAGACCAGCTTCCAAGCCATGGAGCCAACCTCCTGGTACTTATTTCTACTATTCTTGGATGTTAGTCTCCTACTCTGTTATTTTATATTCCACAGATGAGTGCAATCTTTTTATGTCTGTCTCTCTCTTTCTGACTCATTTCACTTAGCATGATACTTTCCATGTTGATCCACTTATATGCAAAGTTCATGACTTCATCTTTTCTAACAGCTGCATAGTATTCCATTGTATAGATGTACCAAAGTTTCTTTAACCAGTCATCTGTTCTTGGGCACTCGGGTTTTTTCCAGGTTCTGGTTATTGTAAACAGTGCTGCAATGAACATATAAGTGCAGATGTCATTTCGACTATACTTTTTTGCTTCTCTGGGATATATTCCCAGCAGTGGTATGGCTGGGTCAAATGGGAGCTCAATTTCTAATTTCTTGAGAACCGTCCATATTGTTTTCCAAAAGGGCTGAACCAGCCGGCATTCCCACCAGCAGTCAGCACCCAGTTCTTATCTCGAGTAATCACTTCCAACTCTCATTTCCAACTATATGGTAGTCCCTTCTGTCCTAACTGTACTCTCCCCATCATGTGATAAGCTTCCTACCATGGACCAGTCCTCTAGGCCTTCATTTCTATTTATTTGGGTATTATTCTCATGCTCTGATTTTGTTTGATATATCCTGCAAATGAGACTTGGCACTACATCTTAATAGCAGAAAGAAAAAAAAACTCTCTTCTGCACCCCTACTTTAATTCCTCTAAGATTAGCCTAGTTCCCATTGAAGACTCTATCTTAAACACCGGATATCATTCCAAAGCACTACAGCTATATTCCACTATTGCTTAAAATGAGCCTTGTCACCCACCACCATAACATCCATCTGGAATCCTCAAGCTTAACTTAGCTTTGCTACTCCCTGTGTAGTTTGGCACTTGGACTAGGTATTAGCTTTTCTCTTTGCAGTAATGCTACCACTAAGCTTCCAGCTCACCTCACCTGTTACAATTTAATAAGAAAAAATAAATGACAGCAGATGTTTACACCATTACATTAGGAGAACTGAGAACTGGACCCATCTCCTTTTAATCAAGCCATTTTTCACCCCAGTAAAGAAAAGAGAAGTTCCTTTGAAAGGGTTCTAAATCAATGGGAAAATATTTGCTAAACCAATGAACCCAAAAGAGAAAACTTGACTTCCTGGGGGAAGCATTTCCCACGAATTCGCACAATTCAATGTATTCTTCCGTAAGACTAGTGTGAGTTATTAAAGGAAATATTACAATGGGTTTAAGGATAAGTAAGACCTTTTTTATTTCCATGCATTTGTTTAATAAATATTCCTTGACCACATTATGTAAAAAGAGTTGTGGACAGGAAGACTTGGGGTTCTTGAAATCAATTCAACTTAATGCCTGATTGAAAAGAGAAGTTAGAGACCTGGGCAAAAGAGATAGTAAAATAAAACCTACCAAGCAAAATAAAAGGAGTCTGCTGATATTGCCATCTCATGTCTGTGACCTGGGGTAGATTCATTCATCTCTGACTCAGAGAACAAATGCCACAATCATAGATTCAGAAAATGCAGTGGTGAGTTTTCAATTGTGAGACTTGTTTACTTTTATTTCTGTAATCACCCTGAGCTGGTCTGAGCAGATTTTTATCAGAGCCCCTATGGCTCAAATTGGCAAATGCAAAATTAAAAGTTCATTGTCTCCTCTTCTTTCCTCTACCCTCTGCCCAAGGAAGTATAAACTTGTGCTTGTTTTGTGCAGGAACTGATATCATTCAGCCGGTAGCTTTCTCTGGACCAGCTTCCAATTCTCTCAGCCATGTTTGCCAGGGCCCCAATCTCTAGCCTAAAAATTACTATTTGTAATAGACAATTCACAGAGCAGACTCCGGGAAGTTTGACATTCTATTTTTACCTACTGCATTTGAGGAAGTATAAACTTGTGCTTGTTTTGTGCAGGAACTGATATCATTCAGCCGGTAGCTTTCTCTGGACCAGCTTCCAATTCTCTCAGCCATGTCTGCCAGGGCCCCAATCTCTAGCCTAAAAATTACTATTTGTAATAGACAATTCACAGAGCAGACTCCGGGAAGTTTGACGTTCTATTTTTACCTACTGCATTTAAGAAAAATCCAAGATGGCATCTCTCAAGGAGAGTCGGCAGAGCGAGGAGGTGATCTCTGAGGGGCTCAGGTTACCTCTGAAGCAGGACAATATCTCATGTCCTCTTCAATTCCTTCCTATAGCTCAGAATTCTTTTATCACTGTCAGGTTATAAACCATGGAAACTGAGGAGATTAGAACACAGCTCTCCTCGCATTCCTTTTGGACTCAGTTCCCTTCCAATGCTTTGTTGACACCGAGTGGAAAAGAACGCAAAACCTTGTCATTCCGTTGCATAGGTTCATCAGATTTTTTCAGCCATATTGTCACCTCGAATTGGTATGCTTACAAATTCCACCAAAGCACTTGCCTAGGCCCAGCCACTCCCAAACTTATATTCTTTTGATATAATAAGGCATAGACTTCTGCTTCCCCCCTCGCACTATGCACACTTTCTACAGATGACTCCTGACTCCGCTGTATTTCTCAGTCTCCTCAGTGAATGGGAATAAACAACAGACTGATTTTTCACCTTAAAGGGGGGAAGGGGTCAAGTTGGGCGATTTCTGCCATTGTTGTAAAGGCACTAGATGTGGATACACTCTGCCGTTTTCCTTCCCCTTTGGTTGAAATCAATGGAAGTAGCTGGGGGTAAAAGGAGATGGGAAAACCAGATGTGGAAGATGGATTTCCACAGCTTGGAGACTAGCATTCTCACTCCATAGGTGCATCACTAGGGTAACTTCTAAAATACCAAAGTGCCTGAATCTCAGTGATGGGTTTTGATTTTGTTTGGTTGGTTTGGGCTGGAGCGATAGCACAGTGAGTAGGGTATTTGCCTTGCATGCGGTCAACCTGGGTTCGATTCCTCCATTCCTCTCGGAGAGCCCAGCAAGCTACCGAGAGTAACCTGCCTGCACAGCAGAGCCTGGCAAGCTACCCATGGCATATTTGATATGCCAAAAACAGTAACAGCAAGTCTCACAATGGAGACGTTACTGGTGCCCGCTCGAGAAAATCGATGAACAATGAGACAACAGTGCTACAGTGCTACAGTGGTTTGTGCCCAGGAACTATGTCCTTTGGGAGAAGGTAAAGTGAAGACACTAAAGGTGCCGGTGAATGTAACCACTGGTTGCCCTTCCCTGCCAATCCTTTTCCTGGAGATGGATACCCCACTGTCTTTGACAACAAAATTCATCAAATTTTGTGCCTACATGAAGTGCTGATTTTCTTCCTCTGACTGCTGAGAGGGGGTAAGTTTAATAGAGGGAAACAGTTGTCCAGATGAAGAAAAACGAGCCAAATACAAACGGGCATGTTCATCTATCACTTTATTCACCTCCCATGCATCTCTCTGCTTTTGCTTTTGCCCGTTCTGGACATCATAAAAGCCCTGCAAGGTTCTCCATTTTTAGCTAAAAGAAAAATAAAACGTCAAAGGTTTCCCACTGTCTTCTAGAGACCCATGCAATATGGTTCCTCGAAATTCAAGGCTAGCTTCTCTTCTCTTGGCTGCCTGTCCCTGACCTCACTGCTCTTCCCAGCACATGTCACACATTCTTCCCAGAATCATTGTACAGCCTCCAGCTCTCTCTGGATTATTCTTCCAAGGTAATTGGAAGAATAATCCTAACTAATTTTCCTAACTCCTTCAACTATTTGGTCAAGTGCCCCTCTTCCATAAAGTTGGCTTTAGCGGATTGTTCCTAAGATGGCAACTTACCACCCCTCAGTATCCCAAAATTTCTTCTCACTGTTGTTTTGTCTTCCCTGGGAAATTATAAAATTATTGTAAGGCAGGTATTGATTTATGGGCCTTACCATTAATGTCATTTGCAACCACTAGAATGTCAGTTTCATGGGAAGTAGAAATATTTTATTGTCTAATTCATTCATCCCAGACTCCTAGAACCACCAAGGGTAAGTACTTAAATATTGAACTAATAAATTAAAATTACAGCTCATTCTAGGAAAATAGTTACTAAATATCTACTATGGTAAAATGAATGGCTCCATCCTCGAAGCTTTTTAAGGATTTACATATTTTAGAGCTAAAGAAATGATGGATGGTTTGCATGTCTCCAAATAATTTCCACACAAACATACATGCAGGCAAACTCAGAACACAAATATCCTATTGATTTTTTTGGTAGTGTTGCAGCATAAAGACTCAGGGATTTACATGGTGATACATAAGATTACTTGTAATTGATGAAAGATAGTCAAATTATCAGAGTAAAAATCAGTGAATGTTAAGTCTAGAGAGAGAAGAAGCATAATTGCAGGAGAAGAAAGAGATAGTGAAAATTAGCTTGCTTTTCTTTTGGAGAAATTTTCCAATACTAGAAAAGAGCCTCACTATACAATTATTTGTCAATTGAGGAAGTTCTGAAACCTGTTGCGGCACCTTCATCAGGACATAGTAGGGACTTAGTTTGATAGTCTCTTTTCATCATTGAGCTTTTCCTATAAAAAAAATCTCCATATTTGGATGAATACACTCACATTTTGCTCTTCCTCTCCTCATTAAATAAAAAGGACTGAGAGGTAAAAGGATAAAACAAATGTTTCAGCATAAAAACTATGTGCGATATCTTTTGAAACCAGTGCAGTATCTTTTCCATCTGTACCTGCTGTGCATAATTTCAGATTTCACTGCTTTCATCAAGCAAAGAAAACCCATTTGCTCTTTCATCTGTGCATCACATCACACTAATTTTCATCAAAACCAGCCCAAACTTTATCGGTTGCCCAACCCCAGGCTTTTGCTTTTTTAGTGTAAGCAAAAACTTGGGCTCTGAAGTCTGAAATACGGAAATTTGAGATTGTTTGGCTACGGAAGCATTGTATTGGCTGATAAAAATTGACATATTGGTGAACTGTGATTATTTTACTAGTATTTTCATTTTACTTGTGAATACCCACACCATGAATGCACTATCTCTGAATCTGACATTTTCTGCATTCATCTAACCAATCCACTCCTAAATATAAACAAAAGGAATCTCGGTGAGGCTTCTTAAGGCTATACTAGTCTGGAGTTACAATGACAAGTCAATCCAATAAAAATATGTATCCCATTGCTTGGAATTTAAACCCTATCTCTTTTTTGAGTGTCTGGACTGTCCCTTCAATATCTCCATTCATTTATTTGTAGAAATCTCCTAGGGCTGTCTCCTCTGCCTGAGTTGCCTGTATGATCTTAATTTAGCTTAAATTAGGAAGCTGAAATATATTTGTTTTATCATGAATGTGAAAGGTGACAAAGTTACTTGAGAAGTTGTATTTGCCCGTCAAAGGAAAGAGGGAAGGTACAACAAATGTTCACTGATGAGAGTACTGTCCAGCAAAAGTTAAACTATCATAGTTAAGAGGGGAGAGTCTCATCTCTTAAAAAGTCTTTGACATTAAGTCCCAAGGTCATCGATTTTTTTAAGTTATGCATATGCCAAGACTATACTATATGTTCTGAAACTTTTCTTGCTCTGAAACAATAATATATTTCATATCAAAGTGAGAGTCAATGCTCTCTGACCCCTTTTGAATTGCAATGTGTCAAATGTTTTGAGTTTTGCACTATCAACGTCATAAACAGTTAATAGATGTGCCTTCATTCATTATAATTCTGGCTCAAGTGCCTTGGTATGAATACTGTGCAGAAGAGGCAGAAGGAAACAACTGAGGAAATTGTTTGTGGAAGTAAGTAAAGGACAGTAGGATAAACTAAGCACCTTCATTTTTTAGTGTCTTCTATCAGAGGTTCATTATGTTTGATCTCTCTAGTTTAATGAAGACTATTATTTTTTCTAAAATATTTGAGTAAATATCTCCCTAAAATATTTAACCTTCTAAAGGTCCTGCTTTAAGTTTCTATTACTCTTATACACATTAAGTAAAGATAAGAGATAAATCACCACATATACTACCTCCACCTATTCTGTAAAACTATGTTTCAGATACTTTGATTTATTGACAGACATCAATAAAATATGTGGTTATAATGTAGTATAACCACATTATACTACATTATAATTTAGTTGTAGTGACAAATATCTCAGACAGAATTTTATACTGATAATGTGATTTTTATCAGAAACTATGTGATTTAACTAGAAATTATGTGATTTAACTATTCTTTTTTTCTAAAACTAAAAGCTTAATATCAACATAAGCAAGTGAAAAAGCACAGAATTTAGTATTTCCTTATTGACAAAATTAGGGACACAAATTTGAAAATTTATATAGATTTTATAGATAGAGAGAATGAAGAATCCAGTCCAATTATTTTGTACGAATAAAAGTATAAGTGAAAGCAAACAAAATAATTAATGACATAATAGAAGAAAATTTTCCCAAGATAAGTTTTATTCTAGAGAGTAAAATGTACCAGCTGGTTAAAAGTTAATAATCTGTAATGAAATATGTTTTATAAAATCACAAATGATTTTCTGAGCTCAATCCCAGAAAATTCTTATTTATTGAGACTGCAGTAATACATTGAAAACTATATTTTAGAAATTATTCAGAAGTTATTTCAATAAGCATTTCTGGATTGATATGATTATTTTAAGAATATTTTTACAGAAAAAATAATTTCTGGTTTTGGTTACAGTCAGCGATGCTCAGTTTACTCCTAGCTCTGCACTCAGGAATTATTATTCGTGGTGCTAAGGGAACCATATAGGATACCGGAAATCAAAACTAGGTGTGTGATGCAAATGCCCCACCCACCTTACTATCATTTAAATAAAAAATATATATAATATTTTTCTTTTCTAAATTGGTTATATCCTTTTTCAAAACCCACTTACATCAGAAATTCAGGAATTATGTCACCTAGGGCAAAATGCCGTCTAAGACAAGGCTCATTTTAGTGCCCTAGAGAACTGAATAGGAATCTGGGATCAAAGTTGGCTGTGAGGGAACCCTGTTGTCTGGACAGACCCAGAGAAATCCTGCCTGAGTGATGACTCCCTGGAACCAACAGCAAACCTTAGATAATGCAAGGCAACATTTGGCAACATTTTCTCACTTGCTCTCCGGTGTTCAGTCAATTTTTAGCACAATTCTTCAAGTCTGCAGAATCTATTTCTGCTTCTTCCAACTGCAGCATCCTCTTTCATCAGGCATTCCAGCCCAAGTATCTCACTGAGAGTGATGCTTTCTCATGCTATTAATAACTGCCAAGATATCCCAAAATGTTTAACCCAGTGCCCCCAAAATAGATGACTGGATAAACTGTGGTATATATACACAATGGAATACTACTCAGCTCTAAGAAAAGATGAAATCGTGCAATTTTCCACTATGTGGATGGAACTGGAAGATATCATGCCGAGTGACATCAGACAGAAGAGGGGCAGATACAGAATGACATCTCTCACAAATGGGATATAAAGAAGTGTAACAAGGGGATAGCAAAGGGGTGAAGGTGACAAAATCTGAGATCTTGTCTATAGAACTAAACTGAACATTCCATGTCAGGGAGGAGGAGAAGAGTTGTGGGGGTCTGGGCAGGTACACAGGGGATCCCAGGACAATAGTGGAGGGAAATAGATGTCCTGGCTGGGAAGTGTTGGAATGCATGCTCAAAATCAAATCATTGATTGACAGTACTGTAAATCATGGTGACTAACTTATTTTTTTTAAATGAGGGACAAAATGGTACATCAAAATTCACAATCATTTAGTCAAATTGTTGAGTTAAAAGTTAATTTAAACATTCCTCTGAGATAGGTCTTTGAAAAAGAAGATTGTGCAACATACGTAAATTGTAGAAAAATTAAATTTGTCTCTATAAATAAAGTTTTGTGAAAGCAAGTTGAACTCCTTCGTATTTGGGTTAAGATTGGATTTGTGCTGAGTTAAAGCTAAAGCACATTAGCTGCTCCACAAAGAAAAGAAGATAGCATTGAATATATGCACCTCTGAAAATATTAGTCAACCCCTTCTGAGGACACAGAAAGAAGAGTAAAAATTATTAACTCTTGTTAGTGTAAATTAACACTGTTCATTAATACAGTTCTTTGTCACATCACTAATTGCAGGCAAATTTTACTCAAAGATTAATTAGATATACAAATACTCATGCTTGTACATGCATTTAAGGTCAATATCGAGAAGACAGATACTGTAAGAAACTAGTTCATTTCTGTTTTGCTAGTATTTATAAATGTGTTGGACATGTCTCCATTGTTGGCAAGATTCTCACAGTTTGGTTATTTTCAATGAAAAAATAACACAATTGCTTCTGTAAGAAGAAAAGTATATCCTCGTACAGCTGTATCAACAGAATATTCTTTTCTTATGGAATGCAGCTGACATTGCATGTCAAGTTTGACATACTTGGGCAATGATGCAAAATATGACCTCTCTTGCCCAGAAGCATACATTTGGAAAATTTCCCCAAAACAAGATTTCTTTAGGGACAAAAATATGGGAAAGTACAGTCACGACTCTATAATTTGATTGCTAATTTCATTTCTGATTAGGTGAGGTAATTGATAAAAATTCAGTGATCTATAATATATTATATATACATATACATTTCCATTAGCACTATAGCTTTCTAATTTAAAGTAAGTATTAATCACTACCCATCACAGTGCAGAGAAAATGCCTGAGAATTATTTTATGTTAACTAAGAATAGTCTTTTATGTGACCACTTAGTCAAAGAAATAGCAGATGAGTTTTTGTTAATCATGAATCTCCTTAGTGAGTAATGACAGTAAAAATAATAATGTAGCACTGTAGCAATGTTGTCCCATTGTTCATTGATTTGCTCGAGCAGGCACTAGTAGCGTCTCCATTGTGAGACTTGTTATTGTTTTTGGCATATTGAATATGCCATAGGTAGCTTGCCAGGCTCTTCCATGCGGGTGGGATACTCTTGGTAGCTTGCTAGGCTCTCTGAGAGGGACGGAGAAATTGAACCCGGGTCAGCCGCCTGCAAGGCAAATGCCCTACCCACTGTGCTATCACTTCAGTCCAAAAATAATAATATTCTCACATTTTATTTTGTTCCTTTTAGTTCCTTTTCACTTTTGCTTGGAGCCTCACCCTGTGTGGTCAGAGCTTACTCCTGACTCTGTACTTAGTGGTCACTTCTTGCAGTACTGAGGGTACCATATGGGTGCTAGAGATGGAACCCAGGTTAGTCACATTCAAGGCAAGCATGTCACTTGCTGTACTACCTCTCTGGACCCTTAGTCTCTTGTTTTAAATCTATTCTGAGTAAATTCTAAACCACAGATCTGGAAACACAAATCAGTAATGGAATGACTTTTAACTGATTGGTCTAATGTATTTGGTCCATTTTAGTCAATATCCTACTTGTCTATTTAAGTTATTGGAAAGAGAACATGCTAAATTTTGAAAACTGCTTTGTTTTACTCTAAAATACTACAGTTAGTCTGTAATGTTTCAAAAAGTAGACCAATTACATTGTCCCACTGCTAGAAGACTTAAACAAAATTTATAGGCATATACATCTTGAAACTGATAGGCACCTATCTACATAAATAGCCATAACTTGATTTGTAAACACTGTGAAGTAGTACTAAGATTGTCTCATTTAGAAAGTCACGTTCTCTCTATAGAGAATTAACAAATTAAAGCAAATATTTCATTTTATCCATAGTTCCCAGAGAGGATAATGATATAACTAAATTACTATTATAAGTATTAAAGTATTTCCACAGTAGAACTAAATGATAGGACATTAAATGGAATATATTGTACGTAGTTTTGCACTTTTCAACCTCTTGCAAATGTTCCAGGTTGTTTTGGCTTACCCAGAAAGTTGAGTGCATTCTGAGATACCACAAAAAACTTTTTCCTGTTGAACCGATACTATTATATGTGATAAATATACTTTAAAGAAAAAAGAAAGAAAAGGGACTGTTCCAGTGACACTAAACTTACCACTGGATCCTGCTAATCACAGAGCAAGTCTAAACATGTAATTTCTCCTTCAACTTCCTCTTCCTCTCTACAGGAAACATCATTGGGATGTACCAGGTTGTACGTGCCATCCAGCTCGTCTCTCTTTTTGCCGCAAATAGACCAACTGAAATAGGTCGTTCATTAGAAGAAACACTTCCAAGTTGTTGCCAATTTACTCTGACATCTAAAAACATTATTTGTGGTTTCTTCTTTTTAAAAAAAGGTTAAAGAATCAGAAGCCTGGAAACTCTGAAATAGTCTTCACCATCCTGAGTTCTTTCCAGCTACTATGGATTACATGCTATTATTGCAGATGAAAGTTCCAGGAATTCATCACCTTAAATAGTCGCTAAGAAATATCATCCCAAAGAATACTGGAAGTGTTTTCAGTTCTCTGGACTACAGACCAAACACAAGAATCAGTATTTCTCTTTTCTAACTTCATGTATTTAAGAGAATCCTATCCATGGAACGCTGGAAGCTGTTATTTGGCTGCGTGTCACAGACTTGCCATCTCTGAGTTTGTGATGAATGTCAGTGAAGTTTGTGGCTGGATAACAGTAGTCTTACATCCAGGAGATTTATGGGGAGGATGCATTTAGTATTATTCATGAGCCACTTAACAAGCTTCAGCCAAGGATACAATATGGTCTTTGTTTATAGTCCCAGGAGGTCTTGAGAGAGCTTTTGAAAATTGAAGAGTTTTTTTTTTTTTTGATAAATGGGAGAGGATCTTGAGGTGGACCTGAAAGTCATAAGTGTATTTTCCTGTTAACTTGAAGAGTCCTACATTTCATCCTAACTTGCCTGTTTCCTCAATAAAAAATTATCAGATATTCTGCTGGTATTTTATTTTGCCATTGTTCTGCTACATTAAATAACCAAGAGGGACACATTTTGTAGAAAAATGTTCATTTCACTCTCTATTACAGGAAGTTGGAGCATCTTAACAGGCTATCCAGACTATTTGAACAGAAATGAAGCAACATATGTTTGAAACTGTCTTTTATATCATATTCTTTATGTTTATGACCCATATTCTTCTCAATGAATCATTATTTATGGCAATTTATGTGGATAATACTTTTGACTTAACCAAGAACTTTAGCTCTGCATGTTACTAAAAGTCCTGGGAATCAAACAATTGCAATTCTATTGCTTGACTGGATAAATTAAGAAAAAGATTCTACAGTCTTATTAGTGTGAGAGAGAGTAGTGGGCCAACTGATAGAACTATTAACTAAAGGCAATAGTTGATATAGACAGATGTGTCTTGATATTTTGTACAATCGCTGGTTTCCTGAGCAATTTGCAAGCGAAGAGCTTCTTCAGAATGTGACCTAACGAAATAAAGCTACCAAATTTTAATGGAATTTGAGGACATGATGATTTCATTTTACCTAACTCTTAAAAATGATTCCAGAAGCATTCTCATTTAATTTATCTTAGGGCCACTTTGCATGGAACCGTAAACTAGGATCTGCTAGCTATAGTTTTTAAAAATAGACATATTGTTGGCAAGGGAAACCTCATTAGATGGTGTGGTTCAGAGCTTTCTTTCATAGCTGATGCTCTTTATGCAGATGCTTTATGCCATGCAAAATGCTTCTCTTTGCAGCTCATCCCTTCTATCCAATTTCACTTTCAGCATTTCTGCCTAACCAGAGTCTCAGGTTTCCTGTCCTCTACAGTATCTAATAAGACCCCAGTTGGAAAAAACTCTGACAATCATCCGCTTCAAGTCTATTGTTTATTAGATGCAGACCCAGGCAAGTCATTTGCAAAACATCTCGGCTGTTTGTGAGGTGAGAGAACGTGTGTCTCTCTCTTATCAACTCCCAGAAATGTTTGACAATGGTTTATGTGCCCTTTGACTTACTCAGCGATGCTATCAAATCAGTGTGTCTAGAGGAGAATATGTTTTAGAAGACTCACAATATTTCTTATGTGCTTCGAATTTAAATCGGGGCAATAATAAAATAGAACATTTTACATATGTTGAAGCTGCTGGAAAAATATGAAACTATTATAAACAATCTACTAAGATAGTGAAAGATACACCATGTTTAATAATTAGGGACACACACATTGCTGCCCCCCCAAAAACATGCTAAATAATCTGAAGATTAAGACATAAAAGTGAGGGCAGAAAGAAGAGGGAAAAGCAAAGCTTACTCAAAAATTCTATTAATCCTCACTAATGTTCAGTTTTACTTCCCCTAGGCACTAAATCTTTGGGATGATGCCAGAATGCTGGATAATATTGCCTTGGATTTCCTGAGCTGGTAGCTCCTTTTTATGGTTTAATTCAGCAATGTTTATGTCATAAAGGTAACAAATAAACAGGGGCTAATGTTTGCAAAATAGAAAGTGAATCTGGTGTTTGTGAAATCTATTTGGTTTAAACCTAAAGTAAGCCAGGTAAATGGTCATATAGTTCTCATGGTTCTCTTTTGTTTGTTTTGCAGTGCTGAGATCAAGCCCAGGGTATTACCGGTGTGAACTGTTATTCTAATGCTCTGATCCATATCCCCGCCCACAAAGCCTTCTTCAATGGTTGACATCAGCTACTATTAATACATGAAATTCTGAATGAGAGACAATTCGTAAAACCGTACGTTTGTTAACTCCTGTGGCCAGTTGCTGTCCCCACCTCAAGTTCATTCAATAACATTGGAGCAGTTCTTCCGTGCACTTACTGGCATTTAGTTCCACGCCCCACCCTTTTGAATATCCTGTTAATTCAAATCTTCAAACCAGTAAACTATCCTGTGCAACAGAAAAGTGCTTAAAAGCAGAGGTCTGACAATTTGAAGATAAAAGAGGCATGCGTGTCTCTTGAAAATCTCTACTGGTGTTTATGTAATTTGTCAAGGCAGTTATTATAACACACAAATATGACATTTCCTCAGTAAAGGTAAAGTGAGTGATTGCTAACAAGGGCACGAAAGACTATCAGGGCCTGGTATTATGTCTAAATTAAAATTTTGTTTATGCATAATTTTTATTGAAGAGAATTGCATTATGTTTCAACATTATGCAAGGTTCAGGTATAATTGTTGAAAATTAATCTGTGGATATCCTTTGTCCAGATTTACTATCCCTTCCTACTTCTCTCTAGTAATCACTACATACTGATATAATCTCATGCATGGCTGAGTAAGAGGTTATTTCTGATGGTGAAAATTAGGTTAGCTTTCTCTGAAACACTGGAGCTCTTCTTTCAAGGAAACAAATGATTTAACAAAAGCTGAAACACGAATTCCAAGTGCCTGTGTGCAGATGACTAAATAAAAGAAGTGTTGTGGGTTATATTGTCTACAGAATATTATTCTGCCATTATAAAGGTTGAAATTGTGCCTTCTAAGGCAAAATAGCTTGAATTTTGGTTGATTGTACTGAGTGAAATAAGAAAGTACCAATAAGAAATTTCACTCATATGTAGAATATGTAGCACTGTAGCACTGTCGTCCTGTTGTTCATCGATTTGCTCAAGCAGGCACCAGTAACATCTCCACTGTGAGACTTGTTGTTACTGTTTTTGGCATATCAAATATGACACAGGTAGCTTTCCAGGCTCTGCCATGTGGGCGGGATACTCTCTGTAGCTTGCTGGGCACTCCCAGAGGGACGGAGGAATTGAACCCGGTTTGTTCGTGTGCAAGGCAAACACCCTACCCACTGTGCTATTGCTCCAGTCCCGTATAGAAAAAAAAAATAAATCATTCAAACTAATTTTAGGGAAAAAAACTAACTCCGAGAATTGATGAAAACTATTGTGTTTCCTTGGAGGGAAAGGGGGAGGGTCAGGGGGAGGATAATGTGGTCTTCGAGGTGATTGAGATGAGTCTTCTACACTGTATAGATGTACGCAGCTGATCAATCCCTCGAAAATCATAAAATTGTAAAGCAATGACAACTCAATGAAAAATTAAAGAAACTTGGTTCAATTTCCAAATTTCAGGTCATATTTACAATAAGATTCTTGGTACATCTATAAATATCAAACTCAGTTCCAAAGTTTTGAAAGCATTGCAGGCCTATGTATTGAAATCTACATAGAAATAAATGTGAAGGTCTATTATTGGTATGAATCTACACTTACTGTTTCAAATCCCTCACCAAAATGACCTATTCCTGTTACAGTGGTGTTCTTTGAGTATCATGTTAGTAGGAAGTCCAGAGGGAGGAGGACATACGGCAGATGATCTTGTTCATCTTTGATACAGAGAGAGACAAAGAAGGGAAAAGACAGTATGGAACTATAGCAAGCACTTGGCCTTGGAGAATACAATTCAGATTAGTACCCCCACGCCCCTAAATAAGTACAGATTACCAAGTTGTGGGAGGAGAGATGGGTAGGAATGAAAAAGTTGACTAGAAGAGATATAGGGACAGTGAGAGACAGTTCTGGATGTTAGTGTTGGTGGAGTTTAGTGATGCAGTAACTTTGAAATGTCAACGTTATTATAACCACATTTCCAAAACTATATCAAGAAATAATTACTTTAAAAAGAAGCAAATAAAGTGGATATCCAGGCTCAAGTTAAAGACAGGTTGATGGGCATGTTCAGATGGATGCATGGGAAACATAAGCCTAAGAAAAGAGCCCTATTTCTGTTCAACTAAGAACCAAATGTCATCAAATGACACTTCTAACCATAGCTATGCCTTCACTTTCATTCTCTCTTGCATTTGGTTTCACTGCTGGACCCTGAACAAGGTATTCAGAAGTTCGGCGTAAAGAATAAGAAAGTCTAGCTCTGACATCAAGGGATTGATATGGGGCTGGAGAGATAACACAGTTAGAGAAGTTCTTCCATTGCACATAGTAGATCCAGCTTTGATCACCAGCATCCCATTGGTTCCCCCAAGCCCTGATAGCAGTGACTCATGAGTGTAGAGCCAGTAGTAACCCTCAGCAACTCTGTTGTGACGGAAGCACCAAAACTTACAAAATAAATTATTTTTAATTTAAAAAGAAACTTATCTGAGGAACTCCCATGTGCAAATAGTCCTCATAGCAACTGCTGTCCGTGTTCCCTGTTTCACATAAATCAACCCTGGGATTTGTTCATCAAGCCTGTTCTGAAGCAATTTGGGATATCTCCGTTGTATGGTGGCAGTAACAGAACACAAGGAGGCGAAGCAATTGTCTGAGCTCACACAGCTGATTCATGAGAATCTAACTTCAGACCCAGATGCAGTGGGATGTCATTCCCAGTGGAATGACACTTGTACCCTTACCATCCACTCTACAGGCTGCAATGAAAAGAGGAGAGGGGGAGAAAGAGAGAGAAAGCTGGAGCCTAAAAGTCACGAAGGACTTAACCCAACACAAACAAAGCACCAATTCAGAGAAAAAGGATGACAGTCAAAATTTTACACCAACTAAGAGTTCCTGGTAAGAAGCAAAGAAATCTTCTAAACAATCTTCAAAGGAAATTTTTTATGTAATGTTTCTCTATCAGTGTGTGTGTGGTTATGTAAACACACCCTCTGTATCAGATTTTTCACTCAATTTATCAGTTTATCTCTAAGAAGCAACCTATCCTTTTGTGATCAAGATTGAGTTCATTTAGAAAGTGTATGAGATTGTGGTGAAAATTAGTTCTCTGGAGTGATGGTTATTTGGGGCGACTTTTTGCTTGTTTGTTTTTAAAGCCAGAAAGTTTTTATTGAAACTTATTCAGAAAGAGGTGAGGGGAGAGAAGGGAAGGAGTAATGTTCGTGAGAAAGCACAGGCTTCTCCAGAATGGAAATAGGAAGCAAAGAGAGAGATGCAAGCAAAATTCGTCTTCAAGGGCGAAGGCCAGAAATGGTTATTTTTGCAGGATAAACATTAAACGGGAGGAAACACTTGTTTTCTAGTATTTTGAATTTAAAGTCAGTAAAATTTAGGCAAAGGAAGTATTTTTCTCTGTTTTTCTTTTCTTGCTTCTCTTCAGATTAGTCAGAATCACGTCTTGGGCTGGCTTCTAGCCATGAACTCTTGCTCCAGAAAACTGTTCAGCGCAGAAAATGGGAAGAAAAAGCAGCATAGGGAGAAGTTTATTTCTACAAAATTCCATGTAGACAGAGCAAAGAGATGGCATTTTATGGAATGCACTGTTGGAAATGATAACTTTGGGTCAGACACATTTCATTCTCCTAGAGACGAATCTGGCCTCTCCTCCTTGGCCGCTTTCCGCGCGACAAATTTCCATGTTAGCTTGAAAGCAACTATTCGGAGAGGTTTTTTATATTGAACTGTTGCGTACCAAGGAAAGTCGTGGAGCGGATATACTGTGAGGGGAGCAGCTTCACAGCAGCCTTAACTGATAATTCCTAGTTTTCTGTAGGCTCATTAGCGCAAACAGTGCAGGATTGGAGAGGCCCATCCTAATCAGTGCGTTGTGGGTTAGGCATTAAGGCGTTAGGGTTTCTAGAAATTGGACCCCTGACAGCCCTTAGAACTAGAGACTCTGTCTTATTTCACTGTCCTAAATCACTGGGAAAAAAAAATAGCCACAGCTTAATGTCACTATCATATAAATATTTGGAGCAGGGGTAGGGTGGAATGGAATCTTTAAAAATCACTTTTGGATTTTCATGAAAGTATTTTATAATCTCTTGATGCACAACGAGTGAGGCAGTCAATGAGAATGTGATCATTACAAATTTTGGATTGTAATGAAGTATGTGTTTGTGTGTGTGTGTATGTGTGTGTGTGCATGCACATATGTCTGTGTTTAATCCAGGTATGCACATGGTACCAGAAAGAAAATTCTGAATCAGCTATGCTCTAATGCCACAAAGTACCCCAGAGAGCGAAGCTTTACTTGTCAGAACATGACGGTGATCTCCCACCAGTGAGGACTGAGTGAAAATTCAGGATTCAACCCCACCGTCTCCTACTTCGACTTTGAACGAATGCAAAGAATACAGAAACCCACACCCTACTCGCCAGTGAAGTCCAAGGATGAAATTGAAGCCAGCGGTCTGGTGACAGCTTGTGACAAGATCAGCTGCCCGTGCCATTCATCAAATTATTTGATACATTGGAGGAAAGAAAACGGTGGGATTGGTGGAAAACACAGATATTCCCACTGTATTCCCAGGAAGGCCTGCAGGTCTTCTTCCGAAGTCCCGGTGCTGGGGACCCTTTTGTACAAAGCGTTTTAAGAAGGTCTCCGGCGAGACCTTCTCATTAATCACCAGCCCAGACCGCACGGGGGTTCCCCAAAGGGGTGGAGGAGAATCTTGTGTGGAGGAACCATCAGAAAGAGATGACAAGAGCCCCCCCAGCCATCCCAAGCCGGGGTCATGTAGAGTGGAAATATGAGCGCCTGACCCTTGACCCCGCTGCCTCTTTATTTGGATTCCTGGGACAATAGCGGGCTGGCAGGCGCAAGCAGTGCCCGGCCCCTCCCTCCTTTTGTTAGGCTTGGGAAAAGCTCGGGGCGGCTCTCCGTGACCCCCCCCTAAGGGGCTGGCCTGCTTTTTAATTAGAAAGAATTACAACTCACACCATATTTTTTTCAAAGCACTTTTTTTTTTTTAAACGAACCCAAGGAATCCCACCATTGTCCAACGTTCTCAGTCCAGGGAATCCAAAGTACCACTATGTGATGAACATTTTATTTTCTTTTATTTGGGTGGGTCTGCTGGGATATTCAAAACAAGAGCTGCTGGGTTTCCTATGCTAATGTCTCCTCGGAGTGATTTCACAAATGTTAGTCTCCAACAGAGGAATATGTACCACAGACCTGGAGGACTAGGAATAACTCCATCCATGTGTTTTTCCAATCTTTGGGAAACGATGACTCCCCCCTGCCCAACTGTAACAATTTCTCCAAGAATTTCTCATTCCAATAGGACTACCATAGCAAAAAAAGCACTTTAATGGAGCTTTTTTTTCTTAAGGCACTTTTATTTTTAAAAAGCTTATTCCGTTTTAATGCTGAAATAATCTAGTTCCTTTGTATTTGATAGATTCTGAAATTGATTCTAAAAGCTTATGTGTTTATTTCCCCAAGCCATTAAATTGCCATGGGCTTTTGTCCAAAGAAAATAAAACACATATACCATACAAAGAAACTGTGAAGTGTCACATATTTTATTTCCGACAATTCAAAGAATAAAGTGGAAAATTAATAGTCATTTTGATATATAATACTCAGGGTAGGGGCCGACTGTAGATTTTCTGTTTTTCCTAGAGAATCATTTACTCCTGCACCCTTTTCTATCATTTTTTTGTCCTCTACCACTTATTTCTGTTCCCACACAAATAAAAGTATTAAACTTAATTTTATCATTTACAATCGAAGTTTTTTTTAATAGTTAATAGTTAGATAGCTTTAAGCTACAAATACCTCCTTGTGTAATTTTGGACTCAGTCTGAGCAACTTTAGTATCAAAAACAAATAAAGCCATTTGTTTCATTTCAGTTCATATTCAAAACAAGCACCAAAATTAACTATTGTCATCATGATAACGTTTTAACCATCACCTTAGCATTTCCCAAGATTTTAAAAAAGACTTTATGATAATGTCATCTTGTAGGTTATTCCACATGTGAGAAAACAGTACTTCCTCAATTAGCTCTAGGGCAAAAAAAAATTATTAAATGTTATATTTTTCTTTTCCTTGAGATACATGCCACTTTGTTCAGTCTCTTAGAAGAATAGACAAGTATATTTTGCAATTACTCATTCATAAAAAACAAACCACATCTATCAAAATATTTTAAAATATGTCATGACATTTTTTCATCCCAGTTAAATACTGTATTTTTAAAAGATGTAAAGAGTAGATTGGGGAAAAAATTATGTAGTTAAGGTGAAATATTCAAATATAAAACTCCTGAAGGCATTAATAAATATGTGCTAGGAAATACAGCCAAAATTATGAGAGCAATCACAAGGGAAAGGTTCAAGAGGGAAAAAAAGATGCGAAGACATGTGATTATAATTAACATTTCTCCATCTGAGATTTTGCAATATTAAAATTATGTTCTGGCTTTTTCTAGATTTGACAGCAAGTACCGGTTTTAAACATACTCTCTGTATTAACATACTACTTCTTTTGTCATATCCAAGTGATTTCATACACTGAAAAGCTTAAGAAAACCTGAAAGATGTCAATAACACCATTGCAATGTTTTGGGTTTTTTTTTCTTTTTCTTTTTCTTTTTCTTTTTCTTTTCCTTTTCCTTTTCCTTTTTCTTTTTCTTTTCCTTTTTCTTTTTCTTTCTCTTTTTCTTTTCCTTTTTCTTTTTCTTTTTCTTCTTGGGTCACACCCAGCGATGCACAGGGGTTACTCCTGGCTCATGCGCTCAGGAATTACTCCTGGCATTGCTCGGGACCATATGGGATGCTGGGGATTGAACCCGGGTTGGCTGCGTGCAAGGCAAACGCCCTACCCGCTGTGCTATCACTCCAGCCCCTATTTTTAATTAATTTTTAACACTGTGTTTTACAAAGTTGTTTATTATGAAGTCGTTTCACGCATTCAGTGTTCCAACATCACCAGTGTGACCCTCCATCAATGTTTCCAATTCCCCCTCCCGTCCCCAGCTTGCCTCCAGTGACCTTCTCTTAATTATGACTTCAGTTATCTTTTGCTCTTCCTTTGTCCCACTACTGCCAAGTTGAGTCCAGATCATGACTTGAAAATACTCCCACTTCTCTGATTTAGTCAAGCAATGAGAGGATGAGGCTTTGCTTTTTTATCCCACTAATCCTGGTTGGAATCCCCAGAGTCATAGATGGTCATGGAGCCAGGAGTCTCTTGAGTTCAGAGTCAGGAATAATCCCCTCCTTGTGACCCGAACATGAAACAAACGTAGATTGAATTACATTCAATGGCAGCGAGGGAACCAGACGATACAGAATGTAAAGAGATTTCCTGGCAGGTAGCTGCAGATCCTGGTTTGATCTCCCAAACCACATCAGGTGGCCTGAGCACCTGAGCATCCGGTGGTCGCTCTTGAACACCCAGAGCCAGGAATAGCCACTGAGCACTGCTGGGTGTGGCCCAATCACACACAAACCCATAATGTAAAATGAAGCAATGGAACAAGCAAAAACACAGTTTCTTTTCTGACACCACATTCTACCATACTGCTTCTCTTTATAGTTAAGATTCTGAAATTCAGTTCCTTGGCAACCACAACAATCAGACTTCTGTCTCCACAAAGCTGTGGAAAGTGGCATCACTAATAAGTCCCTGCCTCTCTGGCCAATAAATCTCAAACTTCTGCACCAGACATTTGAGATTGCAGACCAAATTCTTCTCCTCTGATAGCACACTATCCTGATTTTCTCCTTCTCCTTTCATTAACCTTTTATTTTGAAAGTATTTGAAATAAAGACTGCAAAATTAGTATAATAATACACATATGAACAATAAAATAATACTCTTTAATACCCAGATTCACTTACTGACTATATATTTTGGGGTCCACAACTGGAGGTATTCAGGGCTTACTCCTGACTCTGTGCTCAAGGATCACTTCTGGTAGTGCTCGGGCATGGAGATTGTGGTTCGAGGGATTGTGGGGATTAAATCCAGGTAGTTCATGTACATGGCAAGGTCTTTTGCTAATTCTATACCTTTCCTTTTTATGGATGATTGGTGTATGTGTGAATGGATAGATAAATGAGTCTGAAATAGAGAAGGAAAGAAAGAAGGAAGGAAGGAAGGAAGGAAGGAAAGAAGGAAGGAAGGAAGGAAGGAAGGAAGGAAGGAAGGAAGGAAGGAAGGAAGGAAGGAAGGAAGGAAGGGAGGGAGGGAGGGAGGGAGGGAGGGAGGGAGGGAGGCAGGGAGGAAGGAAGGAAGGAAGGAAGGAAGGAAGGAAGGAAGGAAGGAAGGAAGGAAGGAAGGAAGGAAGGAAGGAAGGAAGGAAGGGAGGGAGGGAGGAAGGAAGGGAGGGAGGGAGGAAGGTTGGTTTACAAAGACATAAAAAGTTTTCCCATGAATCTTTCAGCATGGGTTTTATACATTATTCTTTTGTATATCTTTTTCAAACAAACAAGAATATTTTCTAACATGTTCACAGGACAGTTACCACATTCAGAAACAATATTGATATAGCATTTCCTAGTGCTTTTATTTTTTATTTTTCCCCATCCCACCTCTAATATTTTTAATAACTTGTTTTTCTTTCTTACAGAATTTTGTAAAGAATTGTGCCATCAATTTATATTCCTATTTTATTTCATTAAGAACAAGTTTCTCAATCTTTTACTTTTATGTAACTGAGATTTTGAAAGAATCTAGGAGAATTGTTTTGTAGAATGCTTTTCACTTTGAGTTTTCTGTCAGTTCTTCCAATTTAAGTTCAACTTTTAAACCTGTGGGGATGGAGCACTGCAGATAGATGTGCTTGTCATTTACAATAACATGCTCTGCAGAGTACACAGTCCTGTGGGCTCTTGGTGTCCATATATGCCTTTTCAGCGGTTCTAATTTGGATCTTCTGTTAAAACACTTTCTTGTATCTCTATTATGTGTTTATTACTCAACACTGCACAAGGCTTAATCCTGACTTTGAGCTCAGTGGTCACTCCTGGTGATGCTGAGAAAACACTTGCAGTGTTGGGAATCAAACCAGGAATGAGTCATCCAGGACTAGTAACTTACTCCTGTACAATTTCTCCAGCCCATTATTTCAACCTTTGTAATTGGGCCTTCCTTCCTTCCTTCCTTCCTTCCTTCCTTCCTTCCTTCCTTCCTTCCTTCCTTCCTTCCTTCCTTCCTTCCTTCCTTCCTTCCTTCCTTCCTTCTTCCCTCCCTTCTTTCCCTCCTTCCTTCTTCCCTTCTTCCCTTCCTCCCTCCCTTCTTTCCTCCCTCCCTTCCTTCCTTCCTTCCTTCCTTCCTTCCTTCCTTCCTTCCTTCCTTCCTTTCCTTCCTCCCTTCCTCCCTCCCTCCCTCCCTCCCTTCCTTCCTTCTTCCCTCCCTTCCTTCCTTCCTTCCTTCCTTCCTTCCTTCCTTCCTTCCTTCCTTCCTTCCTTCCTTCCTTCCTTCTTCCCTCCCTTCTTTCCCTCCTTCCTTCTTCCCTTCTTCCCTTCCTCCCTCCCTTCTTTCCTCCCTTCCTTCCTTCCTTCCTTCCTTCCTTCCTTCCTTCCTCCCTCCCTCCCTCCCTCCCTCCCTCCCTTCCTTCCTTCCTTCCTCCCTCCCTCCCTTCCTTCCTTCCTTCCTTCCTTCCTTCCTTCCTTCCTTCCTTCCTTCCTTCCTCCCTCCCTCCCTCCCTCCCTCCCTCCCTCCCTCCTCCCTCCCTCCTTCCTCCCTCCCTCCCTACCTTCTTCTTCCTCCCTTCCCTCCTTCCTCCCTTCCTTCCTCCCTCCCTCCCTTCCTCCCTCCTTCTCTCTCCCTTACTTCCTTTTCCTCCCTTCCCTCCTTCCCTCCTTTTTCCCTCCCTTCCTTCCCTCCTTCCTTCTTCCCTTCTTCCCTTCCTTCCTTCCTTCCTTCCTTCCTTCCTTCCTTCCTTCCTTCCTTCCTTCCTTCCTTCCTTCTGTCCTTCCTTCCTTCCTTCCTTTTCTCTCTCTTTCTCACTTTTTTTCTTTCTTTTTCTTTTGAACTACACAGGAATATGCACAGGATTTATTCCTGGCTCTTTGCTCAGAGATCACTTCAGACAGTGCTCAGGGAACCACACACACGGTGCTGGGGAATTAAACTAGGGTCTACACATGCAAGGCAAGTACCTTAGCCCCTGTTTTAACTTGAGTACCTTTACTCACAGTTGCCATGTCCTACCAAGTTGGTGTGGACACAGAAGTAGCAAGTACTTGATATGGTTCTCAAAAGAAAGATTGAGTTGTTTCCATGGGCCTCAAGTCACATTCTTACCAACTAATCAACACTCAATCAAAACTTGTGTTACATGCTTTTAAAAATTAGTTTAGAGAGTCTCTGTTTAATATATGCTGTCACTCACTGCCATTGAACAGTGGTCAGCAGCGCTGGCATTCATGCCTGACGTTCCTCCATCACATCTAGTTTCTCCATAAGGAACATCGCATCATCGTCACTCACATGAGCACCAGAAAACCCTTCACTGCCATCTGTTGATGTTGTTTTGTTTTGCTTTTTTTTAAAAAAATAATTTTATTTCATTTTTCCCCTTGCCAGTTTTATTTTATTTTATTGAAGTGGCATTGGTTTGCAAAACTGTATATGCTTTAGGAGTGTAATTTCACAAAAGAGCAAAGTAAGCAAAAACAGGGGGAGGTGAATGTATCTGATACTAAACATAATATGGAAAGACTCTTAGAAAGATTTGGAACTAGAGGGCACAGTGTTGCTCAGCCTCAGTTGAGAGTGAGCAGGCCTGTGCTGATTCATATTTTTCACCCACTGTGAGTAACCAGAACAACACGTCTCACAATGGAGACGTAACTGGTGCCCACTCAAGCAAATCGATGAACAATGGGACAACAGTGCTACAGTACAGCGAGTAACCAAGAACAACCAAGAAGGAAACCAAGTGTTGAATTTAGGGTTACAAATAAATTTGGGGAAGCAGATAAGTTCATAAATATGTGATCCATAAATAAATGGTGCGTGTCAGATTTTACTATGTATAGCACAGTTCATCAATTTGCTTGAGTAGGTATCAGTAACGTGTCCATTGTGAGACTTGTTGTTACAGTTTTTGGCATATCAAATACGCCACGGGTAGCTTGCCAGGTTCTGCTTTGCAGGCGGAATACTCTTGGTAGCTTGCCAGGCTCTCCAAGAGGGATGGAGTAATCGAACCCAGGTCGGCCGCGTGCAAGGCAAACGCCCTACCCGCTGTGCTATCACTCCAATCTGTACTATGTATAAAAATACACAATATTATGCAAATATTCTTAATTTCCTTGAACTTTCTCCACCACAGATGTGCTGTTTATTCTTTCTAAAATTGGTTTCTACACTGATGATGGCAAATGGTGATTCTATCATTGTTTCTATATTTATTAATCAGCATTTTCCTGTTAGGAACGTGGTTTCCTTATCTCTCTCACTATTGCCTATTTTCTGTTTCATTGGTAGTGACTCATGGAATCAAATTGTACTAGGAATTCTAATAGGTTACTTTTGTTGCACCTATGGGAATCCCTTCATATTGGTCCAAGAACCTTTTGATATTTGCAAAGCCTTTTATAGCTCTCATTTCTGGTAGTAAAGATATTTCACGCTCATCTTGTTCTTCCCTTCCTTCCTTTCTTGAGAATCAGTCACCTTTCCAAGAACCTTTAATTCGGCAGGGAAAACCTCCTCTCTCCTCTTCCCCTTAATGCCATTCTCAGTCTCTTTCTAGACTATTCTGACAGCTCTGACATGGAAGGGCTATCTATCTCTGCTTTATACCTCTGCAGATGTCACAGAAGTAATCTCATCATTTCCAAGACTGCAGCTCTCCCTTGAATGTCAGAGACCTACATTCAACTTCAAAATGACTTTGGCTGCTATAGCTGTCTCTGGAATTAGTATAGTTAGCTCCTAAAACAGCAGAGGTATTCGATGAATGAACTATTTATGACTAGATAGGCAAGCACCACACCACATTAACTTATATTTTTATTCTTTTAATTTTTTGGCTTTTAACAAATATTCTCTGATCACCAGCATACCCTAATTTCTATAATTCATCTCATAATGGGTTCCTATGTATGCCTTTCTTATTTTCACAATTATTTTTACGCAAAAAGGCTTGTCATAGGTACTTTATCAAGTTTAACAAATAAAATTGCTGGCTAAAAATAGGACACCAACTTAACTTGAATTTCAAGTAAACAATTTTAGGGACATTTGTCCCAAATAAATTTAAAACTTTATTTTTTAATTAAAATATAACTAGTATTTTTACTGCTAAATATGTCCTGTCAAAGATTAAAAATATAACCTATGAGTAATGGTAAGACATTGTCAAATAACTGGGAAATAAAAACAAAGTTATGTTCAAAACTTACCAAATTAGAACAGAATGGGGGAAGAATGCCCTATTTTTTTGATTGGCATAATTTGGATATTTCATGGATATACCTCTAAACTATAATTCAGATGCAAAAGGTTTAAAAATATGCAAAAATAAGCATGGCTGAAGTGACACTGGTCCATCTCAATGGGGAACTGAGTCAGTTACGACACATGACATAAAGCAGAATATGATAGTAAACTCGCTAGAAATAAAGGGTTTGGGGTCAACCCAAGCTGGGGCCACTGTCATAATTTAGTTTTCTTGCAGGGGAGTGCTTTGCTTCCTAAATATATAATGAAGTCTTTTGTTTGTAGGTTTTGTTTGTGTGTGTGTGTGTGTGTGTGTGTGTGTGTGTGTTTTCAACCACACCAGCAGTATTCAGGATTACTACTGGCTCTACATTCAGGAATTGCCCCTAGTGTTACTTGGGGGAACATATGAGATGCTGGGGATTGAGCCCTGGTTGCCACATGCAAGGCCAGCACCCGATTTGCTATACTATCTCACCAGGCCCTAAGTCTGGTTAGAGCAAAACACACTTGGAGGTAAAGGGAAAAGCAATGCTGACAGACATAACAGTGGCTAACACAAACAATACATATTTTGTTAAACAATAAAGTTAATCATTTAATTCTAACCCCAAGCCCTAATTATTTGAATATTTAAAGAAATACAATGAAATGATTGAAATAGAAATATAATCACTGGTTTGGATTAATAATATGGTATTCACTTCTGGGAATATATCCCGAGGATTTGAAAAAGCACTGTAGAAATGACATCTGTACCTATATATTCATTGCAGCACTGTTCACAATAGTCAAAATCTAGAAACAACCCAATGCCCTAGAACAGATGACTGGTTAAAGAAACTTTGGTACATCTACACAATGGAATATTATGCAGCTGTTAGGAGAGATGAAGTCATGAAATTTGCTTAATAATGGGTAGACATGGAGAGTATCAGGCTAAGTGAAATGAGTCAGAAAGAGAAGGACAGACATAGAAGGACTGCACTCATCAGTGGAGTATAGAATAACATCACATGAGGCTGACACTCAAGAAAAGTAGATACAAGGGCCAGGAGGATTGCCCCATAGCTGGAAGAGTGCTTCATGAGGGGAAGGGAGAAGGCAGATAGAACAGAGAAGGGACCACTAAGAAAATGATGGAGGATGGCTGGATGAATCAGTCGGGATGGAAGATGCGTGCCAAAAGTAAATAATGGACCAAACATGATGACCTCTCAATGTCTGTGTTGCAAGCCATAATACCCAAAATGAGAGAGAGAGTATGGGGAATAGTCTGCCATGGAGGCAAGGGGAGGGTGGGAAAGGGTGGATATACTGGGGATATTTGTGGTGGGGAATGTGCACTGGTGGAGGGATGGGTGTTTGATCATTGTGTGATTGTAACCCAAACATGAAAGCTTGTAATTATCTCACAGTGATTCAATAAAATTTAAAATAATACTACTAATAATGTGGCATTACATCAGTTCACGTTGGTTTCACTTCCAAAATGGAAACCAATTAAAAAATGATCAAGGTTTTAATGACCACACTCATCAGAATTGATAACTTAATAAAATCTCATCAAATCCTACTTACTACTTCTTTTACTTGAATTTGAGATAGTTTAATTATAAAGAACAGATTCCAGCTCTCCAGGGGACAGCTGTAGTGTCCAGTATAAGTGAGAATTGGAAAAATATAAGTTTTTAGTTCACTTGGTAGGGCATATTTTCATTTGCTCTAAAAAGTTGTCTATACTCCAATTTTATATGACTTGTACTAAAGTAATGGGTAGAAAATGTAACGGTCATAATATTATATGGCATTGAATTCTGGTTTGAAACCAAAGAATAAGTAAAGAAAATAATGGAAAGAATTAAAAACACTCCAGATATATGTGTTAGTCTACCATTTAAAAGCTTTTTTAAGGGATAACAGTTTGTCATGATGAATATTTCTATTGATTTAATGAAGATTGGTTTCTTCTCTTAAGAAGTTGGATGAAATTATTTCATAGCAGCATTACATGCATGGTTAAAATTGTATTTCAAATAACACAGAAACTAATAAAATATATTGATATTCCCCCCAAAGCTCAAGTCTATTCAAGTCAACTCTGTGTAAATGAAGTAGAGGCTTTTAAACATCTCAACCTAATCAATGCTAAAATTATATATGAGTTATGATATTAATGAGAATATGATTTGGGCATTGTCTTCCAAGATACACCTTGATTTAGGACTGGCTTACAACAAGCAGAAGGAAAGTAGCATTTGATCCTTTGTTTCTCAAATGATAAATGGTTTTTGTATGTAGATGAATCATGCTTGATAATTTCAAAGATAAAAAACAACACCCCCCAAAATATTATTGGGAAATATGAATTACATAAATTATTAAAAAGTTTTTCAGTTTAAGAAACTGTGACATATGCCAACTGTATAGAAAATTTGATATTGCGGAACATTGCACATTTAGTGTATCACTGTATCACTGTCATCCTGTTGTTCGTCGATTTACTCGAGCAGGCACCAGTAACATCTTTATTACACTCAGCCCTGAGATTTTAGCAGCTTCTCCTTACTCGTACTTCCCAACCATTGGAGGCTCTTTCAGGGTCAGGGGAATGGGACCTTTCGTTACTGTTTTTGGCATATGGAATACGCCACTGTTAGCTTGCCAGGCTCTGCCTGTGCGCGTGGGATACTCTTGGTAGCTTGCCAGGCTCTTCGAGAGGTATGTATGTATCTTTTACTGTATTTGAGTTAGGAATACACCTTGGAGAGCTTGCAAGGCTCTCCCTTGCGGGCAATAGACTCTTGGTAGCTTGTCAGGTTCTCCAACAGGGAGAACAAGGCTATTAGATGTTGAGTACATTTAGTGTATTCTCTAGAATTTAAGTGCTTAGCTCATACTTTGCATGCTAAAGTTCTTGATGGAAAGTCTCTAATCATGGGGCATAAAATTTCAGTTAAACAAGATGAGTAAGTTTTGAGCTCTGCTCTCCCTGCTGTACAACACTCTACCAAGAGTCAATGATAACACTAAATTTTTTTTCTAAGGATACCACTTACTTATGGGTTCTTACCACAATAAAATTTTTTAAACTAAATAAATAAATAGATCCTTACAGTAACTTGTCACATTATTTTGTTGATTTCTTTTTATACTAAGAACACAAAGATCTAAAAAATTAACTAAATGAATATTTTGGGGAAAATTATTCTGAGTTAACAAGGTACAAGTTGATTTTTTAAAAATAAATTAAGCCAAACTTTAAAAAGTCTTATCATCAAGGTCTTCATTCCACATAGGAAAATTATTCTATTTTATCATTACCCAGTCTCAATAAAGTGCTAAAATCATGCTATGGGATCAGACTTGGCTGTCTGCACTTATCATACATACCATTAAGTATTTTCTGCATTGGGATTGATGTCTTAGATGATGTAACTTTTGCAGAGACAAAAATATTGCCAGAATCCAATAAATGGATCCTACTTGACACATATTTAAATATGTTTTAAAATGCAGAATAAACATCTATACATAAGTTCAAGCAAATTTGTCTTTAATTTTTAATTAATAAAATTTGCATCTCATTTTAATCTTGATTCTCAACCCTGTGGACATTCAAACTTTCCATCTCTATTATTTAGCTTACGAGCTTATGATTTAGGTAACACCTCCAGGAAAAAAATGAAGCTTGTCATTCTGAATTTAAGAGGAGGGCTTAAAATATGCATTGCATTTTCAGCTAAATATAACCAAGAAGAGATTGAATCCCAGTAGGTAAGGGAAGTGACAGGTGTGAGTGTATAGATCTGGAACTGGAGGTGGGTGGCTTTCTGCCCTCATCGTGGGAGACGGATTCCTTTCCATCGTGAAAATAGACTCTCAGAGAGTCAGCCAGGACTTGAGAAATAGAAAGTGCCAGCAAGTGCTTTTGACAATGCAATGGTTTGTTATGAGAATTAATGGAATTACCTTCTAATTTCTCAACGTGGAAACATAAACATCAGCGGTAGACCTTTCACGCCTTTAGTTTCAGAGTGTGGGCAGTGAGGGGAGATGGGCCCCTCAAATTTCTTCTTCTTTTTTTAATGGAATTTTCATTGAGAGAGAGAGAGAGAGAGGGAGAGAGAGAGAGAGAGAGAGAGAGAGAGAGAGAGAGAGAGAGAGAGAGAGAGAGAGGGTTTCATGGCAACCATGTGGTTTATATTGAATCTGACAACTCATGGAGCGATTAAAAATAGGAATGCTTGGACAGCAGGGCGAGCATGAGGACCCGTGGCCATGTGACAGGGAGAGCCTGGCCAATGCCAAAGGTCTGGTCAGGAGGAGACTTCAGCATCAGTGCACAAGGAAGAGAAGAGTGACGAGCCTCACCCGGACAGCACCTGGGGACAGCAGATGCCCTGGCCAGATCTTCTTGCTCATCTCCACTGCACTGCCTAACTCTCGTGCCTATAGCAGCAAAGTGGAAACCAGGTTTGCACAGGGTTGGGATTGAGTGTTCCGGGATGATTCCAGAAGTTAAATGGGGGCTGTCAACTGGGCCAAGAAGAAAGTCTATACTCACCTAGATTCCCTTCCAAAGCGACACTGCATTTGTCAGTGCAATCCTAGCTGTGATCCAAATTGATGGGGCCTTTGTGTCCTAATGCCTGTCATTTCCGTGTTTCCTCAAGCCATCGGATCACCATCTCTTGATGTTTTCACTCTTACCATAAATTAAATTTTTGATTTTCTTCCAACTAATGTGTGTTTTAGCTAATGACTTAGTAATATTTTGCTGGTGTTGATTAATTTCCAATGCCTTTCAAAAATATCTTGCCAGGGGACAATCAAGTTTCAAATTAATTAATACATTTAGAAGGGGAGGCAATGAGGCCATGATCTGTTTGTATCCACTTAAATCCAAATTAATTTGTTTACACTTAGAATTCAGATTTTTTTCTGGTGAATTAGTATTTCCTAAGAGTAGTTGGATCATGGAGTGTTTTGTTGTTGTTTGGGCCACATCCAGCGATGCTCAGGGCTTACTCCTGGCTCTGCACTCAGGAATCACTCCTGGCAGTGCTGTGGGACCATATGGGATGCTGGGGATTGAACCAGGTTCAGCTGCATGCAAGGCAAACACCCTACCAACTGTACTATTGCTCAGGCCTCAGGATCGAGTCAGTGTCAGTGTCAGTGTCATCCAATTCCTCATCAATATGCGTGAGCGGGCACCAGTAACTTCTCCATTGTGAGACTTGTTATTGCTGTTTTGGGCATATCAAATATGCCACGAGCAGCTTGCCAGGCTCTACTGTGTGGGCGAGATACTCTCGGTAGCTTGCCAGGCTCTCCAAGAGGGGCAGATGAATCAAACCCGGCTCAGCTGCATGCAAGGCAAACGCCTTACCCACTGTGCTATTGCTCTAGTAAATGAAATCAAGTCAGTATAATGTTGAGTCACAATCTACACATTTGCTACAATTTTACCTGTCAGTATTTTTTGGAAAAAGTTAGTTGATAAGATCATTGTATAACATCAGGTTAATCATGTGATAGAAATAGACCTTAACTCATACCTCTTCATTCTCAGCAATATAAAACAAATTGTCAAATGCTTCCTTTTCAGCAGGTCTGACTTTAGGGGGGAGACTCTCCAAACAATAATAGTGAGTTTTGTTGAAATATTGAATGCAATCAAAGTGAAAGTAAAGTGAAATTTATCAGTTACACAGGCAAGGGGAGGGCTAGGGGTGGTGGGGAGGGCTAGGAGTGTGGGGGGGCTAGAGGTGTGGGGGGCTAAGGGTGTGGGGGGACGGGGTGGAGCTATATTGTGATTCTTGGTGGTGGAATATGTGCACTGGTGAAGGGATGGGTGTTAGAGCATTGTATAACTGAGACTTAAACCTGAAAACTTTGTAACTTTCCACATGGTGACTCAATAAAAAAATTTAAAAAATAAATAAATATTTGAGGTTGGGGAGGGTGATGCCTCCCATCATCTTTTTCCCAAGAATTGTTTTAGCTATCCGTGGGCGTTTGTTGTTCCATATGAATTTTAGGATTGCTTGATCCATTTCTTTGAAGAATGTCATGGGTATACTTATAGGGATCGCGTTGAATCTGTATAATGCTTTGGGGAGTATTGTCATTTTGACAATATTGATTCTCCCTATCCATGAGCAAGGTATATGTTTCCATTTTCTCATGTCTTCTTTTATTTCATGGAGTAGCGTTTTAAAGTTTTCTTTGTAGAGGTCTTTTACATCCTTGGTTAAGCTGATTCCGAGGTACTTGATTTTCTGGGGCACGATTGTGAATGGGATTGCTTTTTTCGTGTCCCTTTCCTCTGCCTCATTGTTTGTATATAGGAAAGCCATGGATTTTTGCGTATTGATTTTGTAGCCTGCAACTTTACTGTATAAGTCTATTGTTTCTAAGAGTTTCTTAGTAGAGGCTTTGGGCTCCTCTAGATATAGTATCATATCATCTGCAAATAGTGAGAGTTTGATTTCTTCCTTTCCTATCTGGATGCCCTTGATCTCTTTTTCTTGTCTAACAGCTATCGCAAGTACTTCCAGTACTATATTGAAGAGAAGTGGTGAGAGTGGGCATCCTTGTTTTGTGCCTGATCTTAGAGGAAAGGCCCTTAGTTTTTCTCCATTGTGAATAATGCTTGCCGTAGGCTTGTGGTAGATGGCTTCGACTATCTTGAGGAAAGTTCCTCCAAAACCCATTTTGGTGAGAGTTTTCATCATGAACGGATGTTGAATCTTGTCGAAGCAGTAACAATTAAAACAGCATGGTACTGGAACAAAGGCAGAGCCGTAGACCAATGGAACAGGGTGGAATATCCCTACACACAACCCCAAATGTATGATCATCTAATCTTTGATAAGGGAGCAAGAGATGTGAAGTGGAACAAGGAAAGTCTCTTCAACAAATGGTGCTGGAACAACTGGACAACCACATGCAAAAAAATGGGCTTAGACCTTGACCTGACACCATGCACAAAAGTCAGATCAAAATGGATTAAAGACCTCAACATTCGACCACAAACCATAAGGTACATTGAAGACAAGGTCGGCAAAACCCTCCACGATATTGAAGATAAGGGTATCTTCAAAGGTGACACGGAACTAAGCAATCTAGTAAAAACAGAGATCAACAAATGGGACTACATTAAACTAAAAAGCTTCTGCACCGCAAAAGATACAGTGACCAGAATCCAAAGACTATCCACAGAATGGGAAAGGATATTTACACAATACCCATCAGATAAGGGGTTGATATCAATGGTATATAAAGCATTGGTTGAACTCTACAAGAAGAAAACATCCAACCCCATCAAAAAATGGGGCAAAGAAATGAACAGAAACTTTACCAAGGAAGAAATACGAATGGCCAAAAGGCACATGAAAAAGTGCTCTACATCACTAATCATCAGAGAGATGCAGATCAAAACAACCACGAGATACCACCTCACACCACAGAGACTAGCACACATCCAAAAGAACAAAAGCAACCGCTGTTGGAGAGGATGTGGGGAGAAAGGGACCCTTCTACACTGCTGGTGGGAATGCCGACTGGTTCAGCCCTTCTGGAAAACAATATGGACGATTCTCAAAAAATTAGAGGTTGAGCTCCCATTTGACCCAGCAATACCACTGCTGGGAATATATCCCAGAGAGGCAAAAAAGTATAATCGAAACAACATCTGCACATGTATGTTCATCGCAGCACTATTTACAATAGCCAGAATCTGGAAAAAACCCGAATGCCCTAGAATGGATGACTGGTTGAGGAAACTTTGGTACATCTATACAATGGAATACTATGCAGCTGTTAGAAGAAAGGAGGTCATGAATTTTGTATTTAAGTGGATGGGCATGAAAAGTTTCATGCTGAGTGAAATGAGTCAGAAAGAGAGAGACAGACATAGAAAGATTGCACTCATCTAGGGTATATAGAATAACAGAGTGGGAGACTAACACCCAAGAATTGTAGAAATAAGTACTAGGAGGTTGACTCCATGGCTTGGAGGCTGGCCTCACATTCTGGGGAAAGGGCAACTCAGAGAAGGGATCACCAACTATAATGTAGTAGAAGGCCATGTCGGGGAAGGGAGTTGCAAGCTGAATGAGGGCTAGAGACTGAGCACAGTGGCCACTCAACACCTCTATTGCAAACCACAACAGCTAATTAGAGAGAGAGAACAGAAGGGAATGCCCTGCCACAGTGGCAGGGTGGGGTGGGGGGGAGATGGGATTGGGGAGGGTGGGAGGGACGCTGGGTTTATGGGTGGTGGAGAATGGGCACTGGTGAAGGGATGGGTTCCCGAACTTTGTATGAGGGAAGCATAAGCACAAAAGTGTATAAATGTGTAAATGTGCCCTCACGGTGATTCACTAATTAAAAATAAATAAATTAATTTAAAAAAAATAATAAATAAATAAATAAATAAACAATCTGCACCTTCAAAGAAAAAAAAAGAAACAGACCTTAAAAATCAGATTATTTTGTATTTAAACAGAAATAGATTCTCAAACTTGCTCTAATAAAATTCTACTCCATAAATGAAGTACCAAGAAAACCCATCCATGTACCACTACAAGGGAATAAAAAGCGTTTATTCAACTGCCACAGGAAAAGAAACCAAACAAGAAAGGTCAGTGAAGGAAAACAATAAGCCTATGAGTAAAACAAAGTGTGTGTTTACAGTATTTACATACATATTAAAATAAAATTTTTTGTTGATTTTTAACTGTCCAGGCTGTGAATAATGCTGTCAAGTTTATAACCTAAATGTTGTAATATTTTTGGCTTGTATTATAACCTACCTCTAAGTTGAATCTCTTTAAATTAATATCATTAATAATTACTGCTTAGGCTAAGTTGGCATGTCTTTTTGTTTATTTATTTTCATCCAATCACTGTAAGATAGACCATTACAAAGCTGTTCATGATTGGGTTTCCACATACAATGTTCCAACATCCATCCCTTCACCACTGTATATTTCTCACCACCAATGTCCCCAGTTTCCCTCTCACCACCCCCAACACACACCCCACCAATCTGCCTCAATAGCAGACACCTTTCTTCTTCCTCTCTCTCTCTCTCTCTCTCTCTCTCTCTCTCTCTCTCTCTCTCTCTCTCTCTGTCTCTCTCTCTCTCTCTCCTTTTGTATACTATGGTTTGAAATACATGTATACCAAAGGTCACCATATTTGTTCAGGGTGTTCAGTATTTTTATCAAGAAGGTACAGCTGGAGAAGCTTTTTTTTTTTTCTTTAAAGTGAGTGGCAGCTTTGTGGTATGGACAGGACTGCCGGAGCATCTGGAAGTACAGGTAGATGGGGGAAGGTAACCTGTCCCAGCCCTAGAGAAAGCCTGGAGATTTCAGTCACAAAAACCACGTACCCCAACTTTTAGAAGATTAGTATCTTCGTGAGGTTCAGCCTGAGACAGTGGAGTCCAGCCCTGGGCATGGTGGCGATTTAGGATTGTGGGAGCAAGCAGCTGCCGGGGGCTCTGTCTGGGCGGGCAGTGAGCTAACGCGGCCGGCTCTGATGTAGCCCAGGTTGGTCAGCCATGTGCAGGTCCGAGACTTGCTGAGGCTTTGATCTCTTTCAAGATTGATTTATGGGTCTCTGCGCTAGGCCCATAAATGAGTTCCCGTGGCTGACCTGGAGGTAGTTTGTGGGCATGATTCCCACATACCTAAGTTTTTGAGGTTTAATCTTCTGGAAAATTTGGTCCTGAATTGTTGGAGTCCAGCCAGAGGCATAACAGCAATTTGGGGGTGTCAGTAAAGCCCAGGGCACCATCAGGCCGCTGATGCACTCGCCCTGTGGGGTCAGGTTGACCCACTTGTGGCACTGTACCCTCTGGGCCCCACTGGTGAGAGCAGCAGTGGCCCAGGCAGGCGCCAGGATTGCAACCATCTACGGCTCAGGTGCTCTGTTTGGGCCCTAGTACAGCAGAACCTGCCCAGGGGGTACAGCGCCCCCCTCTCCATCTTCAGACAGTTTGTGCTCAGGGAGGTTTCCCCCAAAAGTGTACTGTGGGTGACACTAGCAGCGCCAGCTGGTCTGGCTAAGATAAGGCGATGGGCACTCCCTGCCCTTGGCTAGTTGGTGGGAACCCAGAGCTCCCCTTTAACTCCAGGCTCCACGCTCCGTGGTAGTGCCAAGAGCCCCCAAGATCCCTGTTCATTCACACTGAACTTCTGCCCACGCACTGAGAGCTGGGGTGGCACCTTCAGCTTCTAAGCTCAGCTGCCGTCTTGACAGATCTCACTCCGGCCACCGGAGCTCTGCATTGGGCGTGAGTTTGGGTTGACTGAAAGCCGCTCTTTCTGAGAGAAAGTATTGAAAGGGCACTGACAGTCATTGACGCAGAAATGTTATGAGCCAATCGGCCCCGCTGTCCCGACTCCTGAGAGCTGTGTCCACTCCGCCAACTCAGTGCCCGCTGCTGCGCCAACCCCATCTTCTCTCCTCCAGCATGTCATTTTATAAATTGTTTTGCTTTTTTTTCCAATTTGGGGGACTGAGAGATGATGTTCAAACAACCACTGCTGGCAACTCATTGCGTGTATGAAGTTCCATTAGAAACCCACGCATTTATGTTAAGGTATATTTCATTTTTTATTATCAAATAACATTCTGTGTGAGTCATCCCATATTTCATTGATCTATGTATGTGTCGTTGGGATTGCTTCTATTTTTAGGTTATTATAAATTAAGCTGGTAGGAACAACTGTGTTTGATTTATTTTGTGAAATTTTATATTTTCATTTGTCTTGGGTATATCACGAAGAGTGAAATTTCTGGGACTCAAATTATTTCTGTGTTTAACATGTTAGGAGCCATTAAACTGCTTTAACATGTTTAGAAGCCATTAAACTGCTTTCCAAAGTAGCTTTCATTTATAAGGACCCATGCAATGTTTCATGTTTCAGTTTTCCAGTTTCTGTACATCCTTGTCAGTACTTGCTCTTATCTGCCTTTTTTCATTTCAGTGGCATCTCATTGCAATTTGATTTGGCTTTCTTAAATGATTAATAAAAATAAGGGTCTTTTATGTGCTTGTTGCCAAACTGTTTATTTTCTTTTGGCACATCTACTCAGATCTTTTGCTGCTTTTATAATTGGATTTTATTTTTATTACTTAGTAGTAGACTTCTTTATATAGTCTGTATACAAGTCTCCTATCCAAATAATGATTTTCAAATAGTTTATCTCGTCCATTAGCTCTAATTTTACTTTCTTGTTGATGTCACTTTAAGAATAAAAGCTTTTAACTGTTTAATTGTATTTTACTCAACTGTGATTTATAATATTGATAATGGCAGGACTTTATCACTTCATTTGTATCACTTGTCATCCTGTTGCTCATCGATTACCTCACTCGGGTGCCAGTAACGTCTCCATTCATCCCTGTCTCGTGCTAGCGTAGCCCAATGACGTCTGCTCGCTCCAGGAACACGAAGAGCATCAAACCGTTCATTCAGGGTCTTGATGAAGAAGTCTGACCATCTTGTAGGTGGGCAGCCACACATTCTTTTGACGTCCCATGGAATCCAGTAGTCACGGCTCTAGTCCAGTGGTCATCTCCAAATCGTATTACATGTCCGGCCCATCTGATTTTTGATGCCTTGGCAAACGAGACAGCGTCCTTGATCCTCAATCATCGTTGGAGGTTGGAACTTTCACTTGAGTGAAATGTGATACTCCAAGCATAGCTCTTTCAATTCCTCTTTGGGAGACCCGAATAGCGTTCTTATCCTGTTTTCATAGGGCCCAGGTCTCTGACGTGTATGTCAGTGCAGGCAGGACTTTAGGCAAAAATAAATTCCAACCTCACATCCTCCACCAGGGTCAGTTTCCCTCCACCATTTGCCCCACAGCCCTCTCACATTCTACAGTGATAAGCTTCCTGCTAAAGATCAGTATTCAATTTTCATTGCCTTTGCATTTTTTTGTGTTTCCTTACTACGTTTCTTTTTTTACCACATATGAGAAAGATCATTCTGCATCTGTCTGTCCCCTTATGACTAAATTCATTAAGCATGATAATCTCCAGACCCATCCATGTTGAATTGTTTTGTCTTTTTTTATAGCTCAGTAATATTACATTTTGTATATGTACCACGGCTTCTCTATCCAGTCTGCTTTTAGACAATTGGGTTGTTTCCAAATTTTGGCTAATATGAATAGTACTGCAGTGAACATAAAAGAAGTGTAAACCCCTTATCTGAATGGAGTTTGTCTATTCTGAAAGCTTCTTCTAAATAGAGGTTTTGTGCCTTGGGGTAAGTGCCAAGAAGTGATTTGCTAGATCATATGGGTGATCAATTCCTAGCTTGGGAGGAAGTATTCATGTTGTTTTCAAAAAACACAAGACCAGTCAACAAAACTCTTTTGGTTTTTTATTATTTTTTATTTTTTTTAATGAATCACTGTGAGACACAGTTACCAACTTACAAACTTCCGTGCTTACGTTTCAGTCATACAATGATTAAGTACCCATCCCTCCACCAATGTTTCCAGTATCCCTTCCACCAACAAAAATTTTTCTAAAAAATATTTTTGGGTCACACCTGGCTGTGCTCAATACTTACTCTTGACTCTACACTTAGGAATCACTCCTGGAGGGTCTCAGGGAACCATGTGGGCTAGGGGGGAACAAATCAGGATCAGCTGTGTGCAAGTCAAGTGCTCTACTCACTGTTCTGTCTCCACTGACAAAAAGCTTTTAATTTTGAAGAAGTACAGGTTATAGAATTTTCTTGCTATTCCTTGTGCTTTAGGTGTGGAATAAGGAAGTCATTGCTTTGGCCAAAATTACAGTCACATGACATTTTCTTCTAATCATTTTATATTTCACCTTTTACCTATTGACACAAGAGTCTGTTATTTCTCTAACGAACCATGAGCCCTAAATCCTTTTAGTAGTAAATAATACTTGGGGTTATAAAGTAGGATGCTAAAGATGTATATTGCTACAAACTTTTTTTACAATTTATTTTTTACAATTTCTACACACTTAACAGTGTGTTAAGCTAGGCCATAAATATAATAAACACTAAATTTACCTATTCTGTTATTTCAAATTTTAGATTATGTAGTTTATTTACTTAGCCCCTATGATTATGTATCATCTCTTATTCTTTAAAATGAGTGACATTCAATGATGTTGATATAGTTACTTATTTAATTTGTAACCATATAATTTATAAGTACACCATGTATATTTATATCATGTATTTATACTAGTGTATTATGATCATTTCTGAATTTAAATATTATCATTAAAATTAAGGAAATTAAATTTTAATATTTTTACCTTTTGAATCTAAGCACAAAAGATGCCCAAAGTACTGTGTTTCAAAGGACCTTGAAGTATTTCTCCATTCTCTTCTAGCTATTCCTCTAATATGAGGGTGGTTGCAAGTATTTTTAATTTTTAGATAATTTTTTATTTTAATTTTTATTTGAATATAATGAACAGCTACATAGCCTGAGGCAGATGCACTCAGAACTCTTGTTTCCATCCTGCCCTTAATTCTGATCCAAGTCATAATTATTCTTAATTTTGGTGACCTTTTAAACTTTTTTTGAAATATAATTCAGGAATATGTACACGTGTATATGTAAACATATTTGCATTCCCACAACTTTCTAAGTTAAAAAATAGCATGCTCATGTTGTTTTACTTAATAAAAAGAACTTTGATAAAATATCTTGTCAATGAAAATATATGTTCCTCATTGTTTTAGCACCAAAAGTTTCTTCAGCGTATAGTTTTACCACATAGTCCCTTGACTGATTAACGTCTTGGTTAACACCATTCTTTGGTAAAATACATATCACTATAAATAGAATTGTGCAGTTGTTTTTATGTCTGCTATTTGTTCTTAATAATAACATTAATATTCATGCTAATTTATTAATAATTAATATTGATGTCAATCAATATTCTTTATAAGAATATATTAAGAAATATATTCTTAAATATGGACAAATACAGCAGGAAGGCTTGGTGCTCTCTTTTGATCTTTCTTTTCATTGCATTGTGTCCACCAGCCTGCACAATTCTTTGCTTCTTATGTCCTGCTGCTGGAGGGCCGAAGAGGTTCTACTCCTCAAGGAAAAACAGACTAAAGAAGACTTACTCTTCAGGGAACTAGAGTAGGTGCCAAGAATTTCCTCTCCTCGCAAGGAGGCATTTCAGCCAAGGACAGATTGCTGACAAAGTGCAAGAGCCCTTTTGCAAGAGCCTTTTTGATACAGGCAGTATCTTTCTGAATTATCTTTCTGCCTAAAAGTAAAGCCTTACAAGCCAGCTTCCTCTTCCTGGCTCTCCTTCCTTAGCTACGTCTCCGCCATAGCCCATTCTTAGTGCCCTTTTTATACATGAATTATGGCTGAGTCATCTTTTGGAAGACCAGATTCAATAGTCTGGATCAACATAATTTTTTATAGATTCCCAAATTTCCCTTCATATAAGTGATATTATTTGCATTTCCCATCAGCTGTGCACAAAAATTGCCTTTTCTTCAGATCCTTACCAACAGATCATGTTGACAAAGGTTAAAGAAATTCTCAGAAAGGTAAGACATTTTACATGATTATAAGCTACCCTCATTAAAAATACTGAGATTCATTTACATCTTCTGTCTGATGCTATCCCATCCTGAGACATTGATAGTTATGTTCAGTGGTACAAAGTATTGTCAATAACCAGAAAAACGTGTGCTTCCAACTGATCTCTCTCAATATACTTAATAAGTTATGAGCAAAAATAGACTTTTCAAACAATCTATAAGCAGATATTTAATTCTTAACAGCACCTAAGCTAAAATAATAATAATGATCAATGAACTGGGTGAAGAGATGAACAGAAATAAAACAGATACATTTTTATCATGTATTGTGAACAAACAGGAAATTTGAATTTGTAAGGATTTCTTATTAACTTTTATTTCAGGACTAAAATAGATAAAACATAATGGCAGCTATCATTAAGTAGTTAAACCAAAAGATTTAGGACACAGACATCTTAAATAGCGACCAAGCAAGAAGTCAGGATACTTAAGAGACTAAAACTATTAAAAAAAATAATAACACTAGGTTTCCTATATAGTATTGTGGTTATAAATTAATGCAGAAATCAGGAAGTCATGTCAAAGAAATGCAGAAAGTCTTCAGAAACAAAATACAGAATATGTTTTATATTTTGCCTTCAAAAATAGCTAAAATAATAATGGAACCCAATAACTTTATACTAGGTAGTCACATTCTTTAGAATATTCCATATGCCAACCACAAACTAACATAAATGTTAACTCTTCTCTTCCATAAATAGTTATTGTCTATTACCATGTACCAGACAATGACTGATTTTGATGTTTGGATTATTGAAAACAGAGCATTAAGAGAGATGGGTAATAAATGCCATGACAAATAAGTGAACTATGTATTATATTAGGGATTGATAAGAGGTAAGGAAGAAATTAAAAGTAAGGCAAGGGAGGTTTAAGTTGTAGAGATCAAGTTTGCAGTTTCACATACAACGATCATGGCCATTTCCCTGAGAAAGAGACATTTTATTTTTGAAAGAGATCCAAGTCCCAAGCACGTGGCTTTCTGGATGAGAAAACAGTCCCTGGGTCCGAAAGCAGCAGTGTGTGCTAGGAAGGCTTGCAGAATAGCTCAGAAGCCAATGCTGCTGGAATAGAGAGAAGCGAAGGAGGAAGAGGTCATAAACGTAAACGAGGGCAGGTTTTCCTAAGGATCTTGTAAGCCTATGTTAGTACTTAGCCATTTGAAATGGATGAAACAGACATTTTAACCTCCTAAAGAGAAGGAAACCTGAGTTAGGTTTTAACTCTGAAATATGTTAGCAGACTGTGTGGCCCTGAAGAGTCAAAAACAGAAGAAAAAAACCAATCCACAGAGTATCTTGGTGCCCAGGAGTCAGAGGGTGGGAGGGGGCGCAGAGGAGGAAGCCAGGAGGAGGTAAAAGACTTTGATTCTGCATAAAGTTTAAGAGAGAAGCCACAGTTTTCTTGACCAAATTAAGTCTGGAATGAGAGGAATTAAAGATGAGACTGAAGGGGTTTGGCTGGATCAACTGAATGAATGTAGTCACCACAGAGAAACAGGAAAGACTATTAGCCGACGGTTTTAAGGAACAGGGAAAAGATACATGTTAAGCGAAGAATGAACTCAACTTTCAAGTCTTGAGAGATAGTACATGGGGTAGGGCACTTGCCTTGCACTCAGACAACTGGAGTTTGATTCCCGGCATCCCATATGGTCCCCTAAGCACCGCAAGGAGTAATTCCTGAGTGCAGAGCCAGGAGTAACCCCTGAGCATCACTGGGTGCGGTCCCCAAACAAAAAAGAATAAATACAACTTTCATGCTGAAACAATGTACAGCCTCTGAGATCAAAATCCAAATTATAATTTCCCCTAATATAAATTAGGGACTTTTTCTGGCTACATTATTTTTTTTTAATAATGTAGAAGTACTGCTGTTTATTCAGCCATTGAATAAGCTGATTGAATTAATTAAGCTGATTGATTACTTTTTTTTATTCTATTCTGAATGTTAAATTTATTTTATTATTTTATTATTATTCCCTCCACCCTTTTTTTTTTTATTCACCATGAGATACAGTTACAAAGCTTTCATGTCTGAGCTTCGGTCACACAATCATCGAACACCCATCCCTTCAGCAGTGCACACTTTCCACCACCAAAATCCAGAGTATTCCTGCCCCCACCCCCATTCCAACCCTTTTCCTACCTGTGTGGCAGACGATTTCCCCCACACCCTCTCTCTACTTTGGTTACACTAGGTATTTCAATGCCAGTCTCACCACCACTAAAACCTGCCAAAAAGGCAATGCTAGACGATTTGTTTTGTATTACTTGTTATGGATAGAATATAATGTCCAGGAAATTCTGTGTCATTCTCTTCCAGGAGCTTTGTTTTATAGTCTCTGGGCCTTGGCCATTGATGAGATTACATGGCACCAGGGGCAGTTTGTGGGTGTGACTGCTAAGCTACTGGAAAACTGGGGGCCTGGCGGGAGAAGGCCGAGTCCTGATCCAGGCGAGCCTGGGGCTCTCAGTCATGGGTTCCCACCTATCTCTGCGCTACAGGCCCTAACTGCACCTTTTGATCTCTTTTGAGATTTATGGGTCTCTGAAATAAGGCCAATAAATGAGCTTATACAGCTGAGCCGGAGGTGGTTTGTGGTTGTGTCTCCCACATACCTAACTTTTGGCCATTTAATTTCTTGGTAAAATTGGCCCCAAGTTGTTGGGGTCTGGCCAAAGGCACAGCAGCAATTTTGGGGTATCTGCAAGTCTGAAGGCACCATCAGGCTGCCAATGCACTCACCCCACAGGTACAGGTTGATCTGCTCGCGGCAACACATCCCCTTTCTGGCTACTTTTGAAATTCAACCAAAAAAGCCTAATGCCAGACACTGCATCGAGGTGAACAGAATATTTGTGGAATAAATTAAATGCAATAGGCCGTAGGGTTGGACAGTATGGTGATTAAGACACTTGTCTTGAACATAACTGACCCAGGCTTGATCCCAGGGACCACACGTGAGCCAGGAGTGATTCCTGAGCACAGAGCCAGAAGTAAGGTCTGAGGATAGTCATGTGTGGCCCAGAAATTAAAGTATGGGTATAAATAAATAAATAAATAAATAAATAAACAAACAAATAGATAAATAAATAAATGCTCTTAGTCCTTCTAAATTTCTAACTGTGGTGTGGGTGTGTGAAATATATTAACAGATTTTCTGGACTCAATATTAAGTACTTTGTGCTCTGTTTTAAGTGTTGGGGAAAGTGTTTAAAATAATTTTGTAAAATAAATGAGAGACGTAACTGGTGCCCGCTTGAACAAATCGATGAGCAACGAGATGACAGTGACAGTGATTTACATAATTTTGGTGGAATAATTATTATAAACTAAGTTTTGGGAAAATATTTTTTAAAAAATAATAAAAGTACAACTTAGATAATAATAATAATATTCAGAATAAATTATCTGTTTATCACGGCTTTAAAACTTACTATAGGATTTTTATATAAATGTATGTAATGGTTTTCAACATTTTTACCAATAGTTTTTTTTATGAATACAGTATACTTGAGAATACATTTCTTTAAAATGAATTTAAAGTAAAAACTAAATAGGTTTGAAATGAATCTTTAGGTTTTATAGCTATCCATTTTACACAAAATTTCCTTATTGTTCCTTTTCTGAATCAAAATGCACATACCTATTCTGTAAGTAGCAATATATGTAAAATAACAGAGCCATGATACTTACAATATCTTATTTCCATATTTCTTAACAAAGTCTTATATTCACATAAAAGTTTGAATGTCTTTATGTCTTTCTCATATTATTCTACAATATCATGGAGGAAATTTGCATATAATTCCAATTTTATTTAAACATGACATTCACACAGGAAATGGGACTAGGCATCATTTCAGCTGTACTACTAGATGACAATTAAATTTGTGAAGAATTTGAATCCCCAAATAATGAGGACTGCATCAATGAAAAAATATTGTGGTTATGCTGCGGTACAAAGAATTAATTTTCAGATATGGATGTATTTGTGTTTCTACATGATGACATATTAAACATCCCTTGAAAAGGAAACATAGAATTATTCCGTAGGAAGTTTACTACAATACTGACTGATAAAAAAAGAGTTAAACTGAGCTTTGGATATATGTTCGGCATAACATAATCTCTTTGATATATTAGTAGGTCAAGAGTTCAGCCAAGAAAGGGACTCTAACTTGAGCAGACACTAATTAAAAGAATCAATTCTTATCCTACTACATCTGTCCAATCATATTAACACATTTCTAGATTTCTTACTCAGTGGACCAGTCAAGATTAAAGGATTTGCTAATATGAAGGAACAGAGTATGCTTCCAAACTGACGGAGCAGATTTGTGAACAAATTAGTTCATTTAAAATTGACAGTGAAAGATTGATTTTGCACAGAATGAGTTACCTAAGGTATTCATCATTTCCTCTGCCTCTGCACACAAGACAGATCCGTTTCCCTCACTTTCTGATTGTAATAGGGCTGCTTACTGAGCACCTTTATTTTACAGTTCTGATTGCAGTCTGTCATTCTTTTTAATTCAGACATATTTTAGCCTCTTAGGCAGACCTTCAGAAATAACTTCCTTAAAAGCCTCTGTAAAATGACTCAATACATGTTGCTCAATTCAACCCTACTAAAAATTATAATACAGGAGAAAGTTCTAATTGCACAAAAGACCCAATTACTCATAAGGCTATTTGACTCATTTGACTCCACACAGGGGTGAGCAGAAAATCCAGATGCAAGAAAATAATGCATTTCCAAACTTGGGGGTCAATATTTTGTGATTCTGACAATATCTAAGGTAGTTTCTACTTCTTAGACATTTAGTATATTTTTTGAAAAATCAGTAGAAAAATATTTTATGACACAATCTAGAAACTGTAAGAATGAAGACAGAAATGCTGATCTAGTTGAGGAATCACTTTTTCCAGTCTAAGAAAACAAAACAATTTTCTTCTCCTATGGGAGAAGAAAAGAAATTTCTTCACAATCATGGCATCCACAAGCTTAATTTAGAAAATATTGAGAATTAAGTTAAAACAAAATCCAAAGACAAATGTATGAACCTAGACTATTTAATTTACAAAGACCTAGACTTCTGATATCAGAAAAATAAAGTATGATAAGGAGTTATATAGAGAATTTTTAAGATATATTAATTAAACTTGAGATGCTAGGAGAATGGAGGAAAGGTCTAGGTTAAACTTTGTGGAAGGTAGAATTGGGTGATATGGTTCATGAGTGTCTATTCATATAAACATGGTAGAGAAATTAGAGGAAAAATAATTTCAATTTGTGGATATTGGGGTATCTATGGAAAATCAACTGGTAATATCTATAAAAGATTTAGATAGTTCTATATTCATATATATGTGAATGCAACCTCATCTCTATTTTTTAGATTATCTACAAATTACCACAGTCAATACTGATATCAGATCATCTGACCTTACATCAAATACTTATTCATACAATTCGTTCATTTATGCTTTCATTCTTTCATTGTAACAAGAAGAGTGAGAAAGAGAAAGAGACAAAGACAGAGTATCTATGTGTTTAGAATAACTCAGATGTCAATTACAAAAAAAAAATCCAATGAGCTCCTCAAGATTTCTATGGAACCCTTAGAAGATTTAATGCTCACTTTTCCTCTTAAGTGTTTACTTCCCTTGAGTCTTCTGTTTTGCTAGATTTTTACTTCCACGTCCTTGTTTTACTTGCTCCAGTTCTAGTTATTCTGTTCCATTCACCAAATCAACCAAATCAACAAATCTACCTATAATTGCACTCCTATATTCGTTCTTTCCTCCTCTCACAAACAAGTCAAAATAAATAAAATCATCAAGTGGTTGCTCCTTCTCAGTTTTCTTTGCTGATCCTTCCTTGTTTTTCCAACCCAAAAAGTCAGAGAGTGCCTGGGGCTCCATCCTGAGAACCCGCTTTCTTCCGTCTACACTCAGTCTCTTGGTGATCTCGGAAGCCTCGTGCCTTTGAATCCCATCTATATGCTAATGTTTCCCAAAAGTCCCAGCAGCCCAGACCTCTCTCTCAGTCTCCGGTCTTTTGTTCCCCAACTGCCTACTTGCATTCCTTTTTAAATAGAATATTAAATGCAATATGGTCAACATCAGCTCTGCTTTTTCATTCTACCCTAATTAACTTACATACTTTGCAGCTTCGTGAAGGAGATATTCCTATTTTTTTTTCACAATCCAACCCAACTCTTAATGATGGTCTTAAATCTTTTCTCTTTGTTAATACCAAATCATGAACAAATTCTATAGTCTCTTTTTTAAGTTTTATTTTCACTTTCTCCAGTTTCTAGTGTCTAAGTTACACTAGCTTTCACCAAATGGTTGGTATAGTCATAAAATCTCACCATTTCCATTATTAAATCCACAGATATTCTTCTCCAGAATAACCTTGCAAATCATAAAAACCATAAACTCAACCTTGTTACTCATTGCTAGTGAGATAGTACAGCAGATAGGGTACTTGCCTTGCATGCAACTAGTTGGGTTTGGTTGATCCCATATAGTTCCCTGGGGACCGCCAGAGTGACTCCTAAGCACAGAGCCAGGAGTAACGCTGAGCATCACTGGGTTTGGTCTGAAAACCAAAAATGGTAAAATATTTTAAAAGTCCCCAGTGCCATTTAATATCACTCAAACTTACATCTAAAATACTCATAATGGAACCTTAAGACTGAAGATACTTTGGCTCAATGAAAATCGATTTTGCCTTCAGCAAAATAACACTCTGCTCACCCTAATCTCTCCACACTGCTCTCCTTGTAGTAACTGAAATATTCCAAGAAGGGTCTTAACTCCTGCTATTCTCGCAACAATATGGTCAACAGAATGTTTCAAGTCCCTAAAAGTAGCAAAACGTTTCAAGTCCCTAACCCCCCATTTGTTAAATTATAGTTCTAAGCATTTTAAGAAGTGGCATTGGTTGGTTCTTGCTCCTCCCGCAAGGATCTTCTTAGGTTTATTGAGTCACACTCATCACAGTGCTCCCAAGGCACACCCTAATTCCAGGAGGCAATGCTAATCCTCTGTGTTTATCTTTAGCCTTTCCTTTGTGCTCTTCTTCCCCTATCTGTTAATCACATAGGTCCCCAAGTTAGGCCCTATAACTTGTAAAGTCAAATTCTCCTGAGGGCTCTGTATCTTGTATATGTAAGTGAAATATTGCTTTTCTCTTCCTTTTATGTCCTTTGTATTGTTTATTTTAGTGTACTGTCCTTTTTGTATAGACACATAGAAGATAGTTAAAGGTATGCTTTTGTAACTTGGGAAGTAATTGACTCCGAAAATATTTACTTCTTGGCATCTGTCATATTTACTTGACTTATGCCTCAGTTGCCCTTAGCTCCTAGCACCCCCCAAAGCAGGGGGCATCTAGTGAGGGAAAAGGATGGACCCAGGAAAAGCCATAAGCTACATATAAGCCATAAGCCATAAGCATTAAAAAAAGGACAGGTTAAGTGCCATAAGAAGTGTAGGAAGTTAAGAGCACAGTCATGGACAAACTCTGTCATGACCCAAAAAGAAGTAACTGAGTAAGGACTGTTGGGGTTAGAAAAGACTAACCTGGCTGAGGACTGAAGTCTGGGATATGTAGTGAGATGGCCCCAGGAAGAGCCACCGTTTAAGCTTAATATGTCACTTACTGTATCCATGGGCTGGAGCGATAGCACAGCGGGTAGGGCGTTTGCCTTGCACGCAGCCAACCTGGGTTTGATTCTTCCGCCCCTCTCGGAGAGCCCAGCAAGCTACCGAGAGTATCTTGCCCACATGGCAGAGCCTGGCAAGCTCCCCGTGGTGTATTCCATATGCCAAAAGCAGTAACAACAAGTCTCATAATGGAGACATTACTGGTGCCTGTTCGAGCAAGTCGATAAGCAATGGGATGACAGTGACTGTGTCCATACAAAATGACTAAAAATATTATTAAGAAGTATATTTAAGATGATTATTCAAATGGATATTGGTTAAGGAAAGGATAAAGCAATGCACCCTTAGATGGGATTCCACTCTTGTGCTTATCTCCTAGCAGGAATGTAGAGTGCTGAGCACTTAGGTGAGATTTTGTCCTTGACATCTCCTAGAAAACCTTCCCTCGAAGGAAGGGCTTTACATCTGTTCATTGTTTATGATATGTTCAACTACACCAATGTGTAATTGCTACCCCAACCCTTCAGGAGTTCTTTATAACTAATATGTGAGACTTGAATAAACGGCCACTGATTACCAACCAACCTGGTGGCCCCCATTCCTTTGTTTGTCTGTCACCACTGGCTGGGCAGTGAGACAGTGATCGGCCTCAAACACACCAAGGGGACCCTCAGGTCACCATGGGTGAACCAGTGGCCATCCACCCAGGAACAGTGACACCCTTGCTTATTTGAAGTACTGATCCAATGTTACCTCTATGGGTTTGATTAGAGATTTGGATGTTGTTGCAAATAATATCAATGACTTAAGATAGAGGTTTATCTCTCTTTCACATGTAATCTGAATATCAATGGTTTAAGGTCGAGCTCCTTAAACAGTGGTAATAACTTCTTAAAAATTTATTTTAAGGGGCTGGAGCGATAGTACAGCGGGTAGGGCATTTGCCTTGCACGTGGCCGACCCAGGTTTGATTCCCAGCACCCCATATGGTCCCCCGAGCACCGCCAGGAGTGATTCCTGAGTAGAGAGCCAGGAGTCAGCCCTGAGCATTGCCAGGTGTGACCCAAAAAGCAAAAAACAAAAAAAATTATTTTAAAACAAATGTATTCATGACTTACTACCAGTCAGTTTTTTATTTATGTGCTTACTCTATGTACCTGTACCCAGGGTAGTGTACAAATTTCTCAGATAGAAGAGCCTGGAGCGGAAACATTTAAGGAGTCCTAGTGGGAGGTGATACTGCCCTCCACAGCACTAGGTTATCAGTGATCTTGCAGCAGTGCTCTTGGCCATCCTTCTAACCCTTTCACTTGGAGCTTTACGAGCCTCTCTGCATCACCGTGCTCACCTTTAAGACACCGGAGAAGAAGAAAAGCGATGCTGCCCTGAAGCACACAACATTGACATGCAGCCCATTCCCCACAGCTAGGTCACCTCCAGAAGGGAGCTGAGAAATGAAATCTTCACAGTGACGCTCTGTGGCCATTATAAACTCAAGTGTCCTAAACCCCAAAGGAAGAGAAAAATGGAAAGACTGAAACACAATTAGCAACTTGTGTCACATTGCCTAATCAGCAGCCTTTCCTGACCTACATGTACAAATTTATACTCTGTTCACTTGAGAATCACCTCTAGTGTGATGTATTTTTCTATATCAGACATAATCACTTTATATGCTTATTCACTGACATTTTTTTAATTTCACCAGTATAAGAATGTTGTGGGCAAGCATTTTATCTGTCTTATCATGATATCCTTATAAAGAGAGAAACTCCATATATTTTTATTTGAATAAATAAGTCAGAATAGAGAGTTAAAACTGGTTGAACTCTACAAGAAGAAAACATACAACCCCATCAGAAAATGGGCTGAAGAAATGAACAGAAACTTTTCCAAGGAAGAGATGCAAATGGCTAAAAGGTACATGAAAAAATGCTCTGCATCACTAATCATCAGGGAGATGCAAATCAAAACAACCATGAGATACCACCTCACACCACAGAGAATGGCACACATACAAAAGAATAAAACCAACCGCTGTTGGAGAGGATGTGGGGAGAAAGGGACCCTCCTACACTGCTGGTGGGAATGCCGACTGGTGCAACCCCTTTGGAAAACAATATGGATGCTTCTCAAAAATTTAGAAATTGAGCTCCTATTTGATCCAGCAATACCACTTCTGGGAATATATCCTGGAGAAACAAAAGGATATAGTCAAAATGACATCTACACTTATATGTTCATCGCGGCACTGTTTACAATAGCCAGAACCTGGAAAAAACCCGAGTGCCCAAGAACAGATGACTGGTTAAAGAAACTCTGGTACATCTATACAATGGAATACTATGCTGCTGTTAGAAAAGATGAAGTCATGAACTTTGCACATAAGTGGATCAACATAGAAAGTATCATGTTAAGTGAAATGAGCCAGAAAGAGAGGGACAGACATAGGAAGATTGCACTCATCTGTGGAATATAAAATAACAGAGTAGCAGACTAATACCCAAGAATAGTAGTATATAATACCAGGAGGTTGACTCCATAGCTTGGAAGCTGGCCTCACACGCTGGGGGAAAGTCATACCAAATGGAGAAGGAAACACCAAGTAAAATGTGATTGGAGATCCCGCGTGGGAAGGGAAACGCATGCTGAAAGTGGACTAGTGACCGAACATGATGGCCACTCAATACCCCTATTGCAGACCACAACACCCAAAAGGAGAGAGAGAGAGAGAGAGAGAGAAAGAGAGAGAGAGAGAACAAATTGGAATGCACTGCCACAGAGGCGGGGTAGGGTGGGGGGGATGGGATTGGGCAGTGGGAGGGATACTGGGTTCATTGGTGGTGGAGAATGGACACTGGTGGAGGGATGGGCTCCCGAACACTGCATGAGGGAAAAAATCACGAAATGTGTGAATCTGTAACTGTACCCTCACTGTGACTCACTAATTGAAAAAAATTTTTTAAAGAAACATATAAACAAACAAACAAACAAAAGAATAGAGGGCTAGAGAGATAGGACAATGGGTAGGGCACTTGTCTTGCACAGGGTAGACCCATGTTCAATCCTCAGCACCCCATATGGTCTCTTGAACCCAGCAAGAGTGATTCTTGAGTGCAGAGCGAGGTGTAAGCCCTGAGTACAGTTGGGTGTGCCCTAAAAACAAACCAAAAAGGAATTTAGAATAGTCATGTTCTGTTCTTTGTTACTTCCTATTGCCCTTCCCTTGTGGTACATAAATGTGAATTCAAGATCCAGAGTTAGGCTCAGACATTCGATCCTCTGTGAAGACTTCATGTATCCATCTGCCTGCAAACCCTCGGCCCTGCTGGACAGTCTTTTGCTGCTATTTCATACAGACTGTATACCAGAGTATACACTCCATTACTAAATTGTCAGCCTCTTGAGGTTAAGGAATCATGTGTTTTGTTTGTACCATAGATTATCTATTAGAACTCAGATGGAATTAACAAAACCCATTTTAAATCACTAAAGTAAAAAAATTAAAAAATAAAATTAAGCCAGGTGAGTGTTGGATTGCCATGGCCTTAGGAAACTCCCAAGAAACAATACTACCTCCAAGAGGTCCCCAAGATGATTTCCAAAGGAAAGGGGGGTGTCTTCTGGAAGCTCTGCTACAGTTTCTGGCTTTGCTATTTTTATGGAAAATCCAGCTTTTCTTTTAGGAGCCTGAAGTACTCTTTATAATATATATATATATAAATATATATATACATGTATATTTATATATTTTGTATTTTTCCTTCTCTCTAGATGAAAAAAGGAGAAATGTCACTTTCAAGAAACTCAGCATGCAGCTGACCCGGGTTTGATTCCCAGCATCCCATATGGTCCCCTGAGCCCTGAGCGGCCGCACATGAACAGCTCCTCCGCTCCTAACAGACCATGATCCCGGAGGCCAACTAACTACTTTTGGCACCCAGTGGCTTCTTGCAGAAATGCCTCTGCAAGAAGACTGTGAACTAAGCTATGTGAACTAAGCTATGGCCCCATGACGTCCCGGGAGGGGAAAGGTTTTTCTCCCTTGGCCTTTCCTTTCATAGCAGCGTGGCAATCGCCATCTCATGGAGACCACTAACTGGAAGTATGAGTGACAGGACTTCTGGCATAAATTTCTGTGGACTTAATTACTAAAATACCAGAAATCCAAAACCTCATATGCTCTTCATTCTCAGCAATGGAAAACAAATTATTAAATGATGCCTTTTCAGCAGTTCTGATTTTGGGGGGAAGATTCCAAATAATAATAGTGAGTTTTCTGTTGAAATATTGAATATAATCAAAGTAAAGAGAGAGTAAAGTGAAAATCATCAGCCACACAGGCAGGGTGGTGGTGGGGGTGGGGGTGGGTGGGAGGGGGGTATACTAGGGTTCTTGGTGGTGGAACATGTGCACTGGTGAAGGGATGGGTGTTTTATCATTGTATGACTGAGACTTAAACCTGAAAGCTTTGTAACTTTTCTCATGGTGAGTCAATAAAAATGAATGAATGAATGAATGAATAAATAAATAATGTAGCTAGTTTTGCTTGCAAATATTAGAAGACAACACAATAACCCTTAAGTACAATTTCTTGGTGTTGAGCAGGAAACATGTTTTTTTTTAATTTTATTGAATCACCGTGAGATAGTTACAAGCTTTCATGTTTGTAATCTTACAATGATCAAACACCCATCCCTCCACCATTGCACATTCCCCCTTCCAGGTATATATTCCAGGTATACCTCCCTCTTCCCACCTTTCTCTATAGCAGACAATATTCCCCATATTCTCTCTCTAATTTGGGGCATTATGGCTTGCAACACAGACACTGAGAGGTCATCATGTTTGGTCCATTATCTACTTTCAGTCTGCATCTCCCATCCCAACTGGTTCCTCCAGCCATCATTTTCTTAGTGATCTCTTCTCTATTCCATTGAGCAGGAAACATTTGAACAGGAAACTTACTTGAACAGGAAACATTGGGGTAGCCATGTAACATATTCACGCATCTATTCATTTACTATTCCCTAAAATTCCACCCTTGTTTGGTTATTATTTAAAGAAATTTTAAAAAATCAATTCTATCTTGGTGGAAGAGCTCATCCTTTCACTTTGCAAAGAATCTTAGATTAGCTGCCAAGATTCAGTTACATCTGCCTTTCTCATTGGCTCAGAAGGGTTTCCAATTCTCCCCGATGTCAGTCCCCATGGTGTGGAGGAGAAATATGCTGGTGAGCTCCACCAATCAGGGTCTTTAGAGAAGAATGGCTGTGGGTCAGTTCCCCTCCAGACTTTGGGAGGCAAGAAGAGCAGAAAATAATTCTCTCATTGACAATTAACGTCACTTTCAGCCAAGAAGAGGCCGGGGATAAATATTAAGCCAGATGGGTCCTTTAAGTTTCACTGAGAATTTTTTTGACAGACGTGTATGGTATTAATTTATGTGTTTAGAGAGAGAGAGAGTTATCAATACAAACAGAAGGACGTCAAGTTAGGCGCCATAACGCTGAATATCTCTTGGGAAGGTGTTGTCAATTGAGAGAGTGAGGCGTTTCCTCCAAGGGAAGATGACTCCCATCTAATGTGATGTACATATGTATTGCTTGAATTTTGTAATAAGAATGTAATCATAAATTGCTTGTGCACTAAAAACAAATTTTAATTAGAAAACAACACATATCCCTTATGACAGAAAGTTTATAGCTTTACTTAATGAACATCCTCTGGAACAAGGCAGGCAATATTGACAGGATGTCATTACATTATCTCATGAACCCTGCTCTGGATAAAAATAAAAGACATCACAGATAGTACTAATTTAAGTTACATTTATTTTTTTGTGAAAAACCAAATGAACCCATTATTAAAAGATTAGCATGCTTCTGTGGAATTTCATTGTGTAGAGAAAACAAAAAGAAAGGAAGAAAATGCACTTGCCTAATTATTTCTTTCATATATTACAAAAATTGTCTTTGTTTCTCCAAATGTTATTTACTTATTTATTTTCATGGGGAAATTATTCTCATCATAACTGTCAGATTAATAAGCATAGAGCTTAGGAAAGCACTAAGAATTGCTTATATTGTTCTTGTGACTTCTTTTACTAAAAAAAAATTGTTAATAGGCTCCCTGACCCATAACAAATACCTCTGTAATCTTCCCTTTGCTTTTTAATTTGTTGACCAAAAGAATTAAAATGTGTATTTGTGTATATAATGATAATGATGCTTAAGCACATGTAATAATTTGTTTATTTGTCAAAGCTCTGAGGACTGTGTGTTAACCTTTGCATGAGTAGTATATAATAAAGTTGGATGGTATTGATGGCTTAGAGTGACAGGTATCACTGAACACCACCAATGACTAAATCACTTATTTACGAATTGTGGTGCTCTTGTGGTGAAAGGGGGAATTTAGTCACCACATCAGTCTTGGGTACAAAGAAGAAGAAGGGATTCTGACAATATTCCATAAAGGCCGACTGATAGGCAGTCTGATAGGATTACAAACCATATTGTCCATACATATGACACTTTGGTACATTGATTATGTTAAACTCAAGGGGGTTGAGAAAATGGCATAATAAGAGGATCACTTTCTCCCTGCCTTTCTCCCTTGAAACGTTCACAGAACCTTCTGGAGAGTGCTCACTCCATATCCAGGGGAGCAAGCTTTTTTCTCCAAAGAGAAAAGCCCATGAGAAAATATCTCAGGACTTGCTAAGTTCTCCCAGTTGACTCCATTAACCTCATGCTGCTTCTCTGATTCTATTTCTACACAACTGTCTATTCTTTATGAAAACTAGCCTTATAATGCTCAGTCCTTGGGAACAGTCCCTAGTACAACCAGGTATGCCCCCCCAAATTAATTAGTCTAACCAGATTAAATTACTTTGTCCAGTTTCTTCCAGTCTTCATTTCCTTATAATGCCTCCCATGTCACATAAAGCTTATCATTAAAAAATGTTAGTGTTTTTTCTCTTGTCAACCTATCTCTGGCAGTCTAAGTTACAGAAACAGATTGACAAGACACTTCTAGAAGGTCAGAGGAAGCCTTTGCCTCCTCTAAACAGACAATGGGGTGGCGAGAACATTCTAGATATGAGTAACAGCAAAGACACCAAGGAGTTATAAAAGAGCCTAGTAAAATTGGGAAAACCAAGATAATCCTGTGCTAACGAGGTGAAAGGGATGGAGTTATTATGAAATAACCGAGAGCAACGTTTACTGGAACATTGAAAAGACTTTCTTATAGGTAACGCAATGACATTAAAGAGAGGAGAAGCATGACCAAATGGATCTCAGGGTAAAACCCTCGTCTAGTGGCCATATGAGGACATGAGAAAGAGGATAAGGAGCCGTTTCAAAGAGGCTATATTCATCCAGTGATGAATTATGACTGGAAATCAACGCGCCTGGGAATGGGAACAAAGAGATCGCTTTGCGCATGCTCAGGAGATTTGAGAGCAATTTGATGTGGGGTATGAGACGAGACGGGATTAAGGATGGGCTTCAGAGAGGATGTAATCCTTTCCTCAAAAAAGAGAAATACATATGGTCTTGTACAATTTTCCTCAGGAACAAAACATATAGCTTTTATCAGATTCTCGAATGAGTATATCACTGAAAAAAAGAAGACAAACTATCACACTGCACTTTTGTCATTTACTCACACTTTAAAAACATGAATCTCTTTAAAATTGTTTCTTAAAGGAAGGTTGTCAGATGTAGTTATTAAAAACACAGGATGATTTATAGGATTTAGAAAATATAACTTTCCAGTTAACTGGACCTCCTGTACTTTATTTGGCATCCCTACTGAAAATTATTCAAGCTGTGAAATAATGTTTCTCTGAGATGATATGTCATATACCTCATTACCTGGATATAAAGATTTTTTCAATTCAAATTCCATTAATTTATTCATTGAACCAATGTTGATTGGCGGCCTACTCTTTCCATACTGAATTCACTTTAATTAATAAACATACCAGAGTCCCTTTCCCCGGGGAGCTTATAATACAGAAGGTAGATAAGTTATTTTTAAGTAGATGAAAGAATTAAGAAACAATTATGACCAGCAAGCATTAGGATACAAGCCAGGAGCAGTGACAGAGAACAATGTGGCATTTTATTCAGAGGTCAAGGAGACAAGGCAGGCAATGGGTGGGAAGGAACGAGCCCTACACAGAGGAAAATGACAGTAAGGTGAGAAGAGATGGATAGAGTTTGTTTAAACAGAAAAAGATTTCATGTAGTTGTTCAGGGGAGGATAGAAGCAGAGTCAAGGACCCACTGCAAAAGGCAAACATGGTCTCTTGTTCAAAGAGCAGGAAAAAGGCACGGAAAAAATGTCCTAAAATATAAGATTTTTCCCTTTGTATCATTGTTACTTTTAAATTGCTTTGTTGCTTTCTTTTTTAAAAGTTGTGATTCAGAGTTAACATAGTTGCACTGTTGGACACATGCTGGGCCCATAAACTAGTGCTTCAATATCATTCCAAATTAAAAACCAAAAATATTTAAAGCCTTGTATCACTGGCACAAATTTTTCCATTTGTCTTTATGTTGGGCAAGGCCACTTTTAAATGAAAATATAAGACCAATTGACCAGATAGGCAAAACTACTGTTTGTGTTTGTACGTATATGCATATGTCATCCTCAAGTTTAAGAGAATGGAAATTCTGCCTAAAACTACATCTGCTGCTTTATATCTCACCTCTTGATACCAACACATTCTCCTAAAGCTCCCCACCTTCTTCCCAGTGATGGATAAGGAGGAGGGACAAAGTAGGAAAAAAACTGAGGCAAGGAAGACGTTCCCTCTTCCCCTTTCAATCCGGGTCATTCCTTTCTGTTTAAATGATTGGTGAGAGAAGTGGCAAGTGTTTTATCTTCACTGGTATAGTTGAAGTCCTTAGTCCTTTGAGTTTTTCTTGAATGAGATTGTGTTCTATCTATAGTGGAACCAAGGTCTAGTTCAAAGGGAAAAGTTGGCCTCCCAGGAGAACCTTCCACTTCCTTAGCTCCAGAACACAACACACACCTAACCTGTACTCACTTTTCCTCTCACTGGTTTCTCACACAATCACAAGTTTCAACGGAATCTTCTACTCATTGGGCACAGCCAACTTATCTGTCATGGAAGATTGAACCCATGGAGTTCTTCTGCTCCTAGACACACTTTATTAGCTTATTTATTGACTTTACTTACAAAACATAGGCTGGAGAGATAGCACAGAGGTTGGGCTTTCGCCTTTCACACGGCCGACCCGTGTTCAATTCCTCCGCCCCACTCGGAGAGCCCGGCAAGCTACGGAGAGTATCGAGCCTGAGCGGCAGAGCCTGGCAAGCTACCCGTGGCGTATTGGATATGCCAAAAACAGTAACAATAAGTGTCTCAATGAGAGACGTTACTGGTACCCGCTCAAACAAATCGATGAGCAACAAGATGACAGTGACTTACAAAACACAAATTCAAAGTTAAACGAAGAACGCTAGAATAGCAACAATACAGCAGTCAACCGAATCTGAATTCCTTTATATCCCAGGCCCATGGAGCAAAACCCACGTGGGAGAAGATGAGGTTGAAGTGAAGGAACCAGACCAGGGCAGTCAAGTCTCGGTTTCGCTGTTTACAACTGGCTGTCTCTCATCTCCCCTATCTCTCCTCACCCTCAACTCCTCTTTCTCCTCTAAAGAAAATCTACATGTAATTGTCATGATTATTCTTTGGATTCCATTGATTTTATTCCATACTCTTTAATATAATTTTTTCCCTTCCACTAGTAACGAAGCTTCGAACTTGGAAATCAGTCAAAACCCAAATTTCCCTTTATCTTGATACTTATCTCACACTCTATAATTAACAAAATGACAAAGAACAACAATAATAACTTACTAGGATCATGAATAACGAGGGCTGTGTATTTCATGCAGCAGTTTGTAGTGGAAACCAAATCTCCAAGAACTTTCACTGTCATTGTCATCCCATTGCTCATCGATTTGTTCAATTTATCTCTCATTGTGAGACTTATTGTTACTGTTTTTGGCATATCTAATACTACACGGGGAGCTTGCCAGGCTCTGCCATATGGGAGGGATACTCTCGGTAGCTTGCCAGGCTCTCCGAGAGGGGAGGAGGAATAGAACCCGGGTCGGCCATGTGCAAGGCGAACGCTCTACCCACTGCACTATCACTCCAGTCCAATTCCAAGAACTTTAACAGTAGCATTTTACCATCTCACAGGCTTCCTGGCTCTGGGGCAAACCCCACTCATCTGTTTGCTGACACCCATTAATGCTGTTCCTCACCTCCCGATGGAAGGACTGAAAGACCTGATCATTGATTTGTAGACTTGGGTGCAAATGGCCAATGAATTATAAAAAGAAATTGCTGACATTTCATTTCCCTTCCTTGAAGCTAGTTACTGTACAGAGCTGTTCCCTGTCCTTAGCTACCTTCCTTAGCTCTCTGTCCTAGGCCATCAAAACTAAGTGGAAGAAAGAAAGGGATCAGGGACAGAGGACAGAATGAAATAATCATTTTGACCAAGGGAGCTCCAATGCCAGTACTGTCTGGTAATCTATAATTAAGGATAAACCTGAAATATCTCCTAGATGGGATTTTCCTTTGTATTGTCCCTTTGTAAAAAAAAAACCACAAGTTTACTCCTTTATTTTTCTTTTTCCTGGAGGAGAATGTGGGGACCCCACCCAGCAGTGCTCTGCAGGTATTTCTGGCTCCATATTCAAGAGTGATGCTGAAATCATAAGCAGTGCTGAAGGTGAGAGAAGAGTCAGCTGGGTGCTAAGGAGTGCTAGCTGGGTGCTAAACCCTGACCTTACCTCACCAACCATAAGTTTATCCATCGCGAAATTTCTGTCACTGTCTATTTCAGATCTCCTGAGTGAATTCCCTCGGGGGCCATAACTGAGACGTAAGATGATCATTCTCCGGTAACATTTTGGGTGCTAGAAAATTATGTCACTGGTAGAAAGACCATTCTCAAATTAGGAGCTAACACTTCACGAAGCTATAGTAGTGGAAAATATTTTGAGGCTGACACTGGAATCTTCAAGAACTCCTTCACATGCTTGTTGACTCTAGGAAAATTCCTCCACGTCTGCTTTCTGATACCCATAAGCACTTTTCCTCCCTTCCCTGACCTGGGCATAGTAGCTGTCATGCGGTGTCTCATTATTTTATAACATACCATGTATTTTTGAGTATTGTCCAGAACTGACAGAAAAAGTACAAGGGAGTAAAGTTCATATTCACTTCTCTATATAATCTACTGAACAGTGCTACTGATAAAACCAAAAACGGCTGGAGTATTTTCTTTGCATAAACTTAAATTAACGAGGATTTCCTCAAAACCCTTTTCCCAGTAGACTTGCACCATTGAGTTGATCCTGAAAAATTCATGAGTATTTGCCTCTTCTCTTTCCCTCCTGAATCTTATTTCCTCTACAATATGCAAGTTCTTCTTTAAAATGTTTCTAAACTTTAGCTTTGATTTTTATTGATTTATCATTGGTAAACCATAATACATAAATTTCAGGAGCCAAGTTTACACCTTTATACAGGCATCCCCCCCTCTCCTTCCCCCCTCCACACACACATGCAGAGGGAGGAAGAGGAGTTGGAAGTTTGGTCCAGTTTCTTGGTACCTTGAATAAAGAATTAAGCGTACCAATAGACACAGAGAATGTCTGGCAGAGAATGGGCTTATTAGAAAGCAATGGGACACTCAGATTGGGCAAGCAGCAAGGGATTTAAGGCCCAGGGCACTGACTTCAGGGCCTCTCTGATTATGAGTTAGGGGGTTTTCCCAGTGGTGTCTGGATTTAGGTGTTAGGTGACTGGGGACCCTTGATTGGTCCTAGGTGGCACTAGAGCTAGTGGAGGTCTCAGTTCTTTACTTTTTGACCATTAACTACATAAAGTATGTGTGTTTGGGGGGTGAGGGGTTTCCACCTCATTTCAGTGTGTTGAGTGTTCCAGACTGATATTAAGTCGTCTTTCCATTTTCTCATTATCCTCGTTCCCTATTAAAAGAGGAAGCCTCAGTTTCCCCTTGCCAACAAGAGGGGAGCCCACAGTTTCCCCTCGCCAACAATTCTATTTCTCCACATCAACCTACCACACCTCATCCCCAAGGCACTATCCTTAACATTCCTAGAGTTCCCCATGACCCTTTTATTCTGTCCCCAAACCAGGATTCACAAGACAAAGATAATGAACAATACCCATGGCAGGTGACCAGAAAGACAAACCCACCCAATTACTCTGCAGATTCCCTGCATTCTCTGGGACATGAAGACCTGGTTTTCCTATAACAAAAAATATCACAAAAAGAACCACAGTTAACTTAGTCCTGTACTAAGTTTCCCCACACACACCCCTACGTGGGAACTTCTTTTCTTTCCTCTTCTACTTTCGAATAAACTTTCTACCTTCCAACTCTGAGTCTGAGAATCTTTGTTTTCACAAATGAAAATATTGAAGAACCTGGGAATTGTGAATGAACAGAGGCCAGCCACCACCTCTTCTGTCTCACCTGCATCATGATCCACCCTGCCTCCATTCACACCTGCCACCTGTGATTTAGTGGCATTCCCCTAGTCAGATTGACCCTCTCCCACTGGTTCCCACTCCTCTGGTGACTGTCGTAACTAGGACCCCCTTTTAAGGGAGCGGGTCAGTTGTGCTAAGCCTCCTGATAATGGTTATGTGCAGCCCGAAAAGAACCATCACTGATTCTAGGTAAGAAACTGAGAACCAGCTCTCTGAAACTTTTTAGAAAAGGAAAGATTATGGCTCTATGGAATGTCTTTTATTGACTCCAATATTATGAACACTTAAAGTACTTGAAGCTCTGAAATGAATCCAATATGTGACTGTTTCCCAGAAATTTGGGAATTTGGGTGGGAAACGGGGGGGTGGGAGGGGTCGGGTTGACACTGGGCCACTCTCAATGGTGCTGAGGGATAACTCCTGGCTTTGTACTCAAGGATCACCCCTGAGGGTTCTTTAGAACTATCTATGGTGCTGGAGATTAAACTGGGGTCAGCTACATGCAAGCAAGTGCCTTAACCTCTATACTCTCTCTCAAACCAAAACATATCAAATTTGAAGGTAAAATATAAAGACCAAGAACTGATGCTGAAATATACTAACACGTGTTTAAATTCCAATGCTATTCTTCAGCGCAGAGTGAACAGCATACATTTCACCTGTGTCCACTGCCTTCAGAGGTGAGGGAGAGAGTCAGAGTTTCAAAGCTTTAGTCCAACTAACACTGGCCTCCCTGACCTCCTAACCTGATTCTTTAAGGCCAATTCAACATACCATTAGCAACTTCCCCCACGTGTTACTTAAACAGCCACACTTGGTGAAGGGGATGCTTGATTTTTTATTTCTCCTATATGTGCTTTCAGTAACCAGCCCCTGGCATTTTCTCTTGGGATGGCAAGAATTTGTTTCTAGATAGCACAGCGGGTAGGGTGTTTGCCTTGCACGTGGCCGACCTGGGTTCAATTCCTCCGTCCCTCTTGGAGAACCCGGCAAGCTACCGAGAGTATCCCGCCCACATGACAGAGACTGGCAAGCTACCCGTGGCATATTCAATATGCCAAAAACAGTAACAACAAGTCTCACACTGGAGATGTTACTGGCTCCCGCTCGAGCAAATCGATGAACAACGGGAGGACAGTGATGAAACAGTGCTGAAAATCTTTATTTGCAGTGATGACAGGATCATTTCCGGATATGGCAGCAATGTGACTTTGGAAATGATGCTCTTGTGATCACCAAGAAGACAATTAGCTAATCAAAGGACTAGATTACAAGCTCTGAAAGAAGGGGGTGAGCGGGGAGGGAGACTCTTTTTTCCTGTTCTTTCTACATTCACTTTTCTAAGCCAGAATTATGTGTGCAAGTATTTCCTAAAGGACAGGGATGATAGGATCTTGGTATTGGCTCTGTAACAGAGACATCCTTACTAGCCAGCACCTTGTTGAAAACTGTTTCTCAGGCTCCAAGTTGCCAATTGTTTCATCACTGTAGTTGACTTCTCACCACTGAATCCGGATAAGGAGATAGGAAGGGCATCTGTTTTAGGGCATAAATCTATCGTACTGGATTATTTTGAGTACCAGTTAGGATTCAGAAGGGTCATGTTTTCACTGATGAATTTCTCAAAGTCTTAAACAATAAACTTATGTTGAGCTAGAATTCCACTCTATGGAACTGCATGGTTGTTCTACTCTACGGAACAACCAGGTTTCACTTCCCTGCCACTATTACCACTATTTTCATTTTCCATAAATATTCTCTAGAATCTATTCATAGGTTTTGCCCAAATATGGGCATAACTTTAAAATATAGAATCCACGGGTTGATTTATAACCAAAAATAAAAAGAGGAATCTTCGTAGATAAAACAGGAAACCCGAGAAGAGCACAAAATTGACTAAAAGCCCCAACTTCTGAAATACATTAATACCCACTATCGAATTTTATCCCCACAATATCCTTATGAACAACACAAGATAAGGATTGCTACCTGCCTGGCTGTGTCGGGAAAGAAAAAGATAAGTGAGTGGCCTTAGGTTCCGAGCAGAAAGCGACCGAGACACTCTGTCTCATTCTGAAGCCAAACTTCTTCCTGTGCCCTACGCGGGGTCACAAGCAGTGAAGATCCTCCAGCTGGGAGCTCCACCTCGAAAGGCAAAGACAGTCACATGAGCAGGGGTGAGATGAGCGACCAGCAAGGCCAGGCGGGCAGGTCTGCGGAGTCTCTGCCACATCTGCAATGACAGGTCTCTGTATTGTATTGAAAGCTGCTTGGGAAGCTGCTTCTAGCCGTGACCGTGGTGGGGGCGGGGGTGGGGGGGTGATTCTTGTCCCTAATTAGACAGAAACCTCTGAGTGTGTGGAGGAAGAGAGGGAGGACCTTCCTCCTCCCCTCCACACGTCTGAAGGGGCACATTGTGTTGCAGGCCAGATGCTGAGCCAGGAGTGCGTTTGGAATAACAGCCTGCATTCTTTCGTCAGGAGAAAGGTGTGTTCCTGTTGGTAGCACCATCAGGATTGTTTTGTCGGTGTTTGTGCGTAAATGCATTCACTCTCCGCTGGTCCACAGACACTCGGGGTAAAGCTCCTTCTGTAAACCGATTTGTAAAGTGATCTGTAACTCTTGCGTGGCTTATTATTCACGTACACGGGTTTCAAAGTAGCAAACAGTTAATGGCAAATGAAAATGTGAGATGGAATTTGATGTCTATATGAGCAATAGACTTTAAAGAGACTGTCTCAGCTGCCCATTGAATACTTTTCTTTCAAGCCTATATTTAAAGTTAAAATATTTATACCATATGGTTTAGGAAGGATTAGCCTTCTGTGGTCTTGAACGATATTGAAAGCACCATTATTTATATGTAAAGTAAACTTATGAATGGAAAACATTTATATTAAATATGCTCAGTGGCAAATAACATGAAAGAGAATGGCTGTGTTCAGAACAGTAGGAAATAGAGACAAATAGAATAGATAAAGGAAACCATTTCACAAAGTGGACCAGAGGCATGTGGAATACATTAACAAAAACAAGATAGGTAACATATACCACATGTTCATGGGCTGACGTGTTCTGCGGGCTCCTATGTGAGCCCTTGGACAGAGTTCTCTGTGGCTTTTGCAGACTCGGAGAGGCAGAGAACAGATACGACACATTTGTTAAGCAGGATTAGATGAAGAAGTTGTGGAATCTGTTAAAAATCACATTTCCAAGGAATGCAAAAATGGCATGGATAAGTTTTTGCCTATTATTTTTTCTAATATTATGAAATAATCATGCTGTTTTTTTTTTCCCTAAAACAACAACTAAAACCACTGTTCATTGACTCTGTCATTCCCACCATGGTTGATTGACTGTTCCATCACCCACTTCTCGGCAAGGGACACACACACTTGCTCCCTTGCGTGCATCCAGATCCCGGCCCCGGCACTCATTATTGTAAGCAGATGCCTCGACATTCTTTTTCTCTTTGTGAACCTTCACTAATGGTGGCATCAGCTGACTGATCTTTACATCCAGTGGCACTTGTGACCAACTTCTAAACTGACACCCACAAACCACGTCTAAAAACTAAGGAAAACAAAAGCTGGGCTGCCTCTAATGATTCCATTGTCAAGGAGAGGGCATGACAGAAAAGGGAATTTTTTAAACCAATTACTTTAAAGAGCAGAATTTGACCAAAGAGTAGGAAATTTTTAATGATTGAAGAACTGGCACAACTTAAATGATCATGTCGAAAGGTTTTTTTTTTCCAGGGTGTTTTATTTTTCATATGGTACACAGAAATAAGGATTCTTCAAGTATAAAGGGAAGAGATGGTATTTTTTTCTTAGAATCATCATTGCCTTTTAGGAAGCACGTTGTTGGAAGTTCTTATCCATTTTATCAGGAATACTGATATTTGATGAGTACTATTATTGATACAGAGCTTATAGCCATCAAGCTACCAAAAGGTTTATTTAATCATCATAGTCACAATATAGAAGGAGGAAAAAAATGGATATTATATCATTTGAAGGAGAGCAACTTAGTAGAATATATGTTAAGAACTTTCTTCAAAATAATATTAGAAGTCCTTAGTTTCAAAATTTTCTGATGCAGTAATTTTATTTATCCTAAGCAGTATTTATGGTGAAACTTATGATGAGAGAGAGGGAGGAAGAAAAACAAGGAGAGGAGAGAGAAGGTAGAAGAGCAGATTAAAAACAGGAAGAAGGAAGAAAATATGGGACACAGTGAATGGAAGTGTGACAGAAAGAAATGGGAAGCTGAAAATCAGAGAAAAAAATCTAAAGAAATAAAAAGTTAAATGCAAATATTTTTTCCCATTCATTTAGTTGTCATTTACTTTTAGCTCATGTTTTTTTTTTTTTAAGAGGGAGTGTGGGAAGGTGTTGTTTTTTGTTTTGTTTTGCCTTTTTTTTAGGTTATGCAGAAGCTCTTTAATTTTTTGTAATCCCATTTGTTTACTTTTGATTTTGTTTCCTTTTGCCAGTGGTATCTGATCATCGAAGGCACCTTGAAGTGTTGCAGTGCTCTTATATTTTCCTCTGTCTACTTTCTAGTTTCTGGTAAGGTCTTTTTGATCCACTATGAGTTGACTTTTGTGTGAGATATAAGCAATGGCTCCAGCTTTAGTTTCTTACATTTAGTTATCCAAGTTTCTCAGCACCATTTATTGAAGAGGCTGACTTTACTCCATTTTGTGTTCTCTGCCCCTTTATGGAAAGTTACTTCCCATATGTATAGGGTTTTGCCATAGGTTATTCAATTCTGACCCATTGATCAGAGGGTCCATCTATCTTCCAGTATCATGCTGGATCATGCTTTGATCACTGGAGCTTTATAATATAGTTCAAATTAGGTACTGAAATACCTCCCAGTCTCTTATTTTTCAGTATGGTTCTGGCCATTTTCAGTCTTTTCTGATTCCATAAAATGTAATAAAAGAGGGACGCTTAGATCATCCTTGACCCTAGTGTTTAGAGAGGAGACAGGCAGAGTAGGAAAGAAATTAAGGGGGGTGAAGGGGGGCTAAAGCACAGCGGGTAGGGTGTTTGCTTTGCACGTGGCCGACCTGGGTTCAATTCCCAGCATCCCATCTGGTCCCCGAGCACTGCAGGGAGTCATTCCTGAATGCATGAGCCAGGAGTAACCCCGGTGCATGGCTGGGTGTGACCCAAAAAGCAAAAAAAGGGGGGGAGGGATGAAGGGAAGAAGAGAACAAGAAGTAAAGGGTTACTAGGCATCAGGGCTTCAGTTATACCAGTGGTATGAGTGAGGGGTATAACCATACACCCAAACACAGGTTGAACAGAACTGAAATGTGAGATCTAAGCAGTAACCACTGGAACTTTGTAACTGCCTGTCGAGTTGACAGGTGGGAGTTGACAGGTGGGAGTTGAGTGAGTGCTGGGATGGGGAGGGAATCTGGGAGCACCGGTGGAGGGAAGTTGATACTGGTGGAGAGATTGGTGTTGAATTGTTGTATGCCTGAAACTCAACTATCAGTAACTTTGTCTATCATTTTAATAAAAATGAAAAAAGGGGGGAATGTTAAAGCCTAATTACCCTAAATTAGGAAATTGACTTTTACATTTAAATTATATATATTTTTTCAATTGTGTTGGTTTGTTTTCAAGACAAGTCTCTGTTCTAAGAGCACAATTATACACCTCTTCAAAATGTATGTGACCACACCAAATCTCCACCAAAGTACCACTTTCACCACAATCCGCACTCTCTCGGTACATCACTTTGTTATCTAAGTCCTAAGGTCCGAGTCAAAAGGTTTGTTCACAGAGCACTATCTACTCCCTGCTTTATATATATATATATTTAATCTAAGTACGAGCAAAATCAGCTGATATGTCTTTCTCCTTCTGACTTCCCTGGCCTTGTTATGACCCCTTCCAGTTGCTTCCATGAATATGGATGTGTGGAGACATCCTGTAACCATCATTTGGACTAATGGACAGTGAGTCTGTTATTGTAAATCTGATTTTGTTACTGTAGCACTGTAGCACTGTCGTCCTGTTGTTCCTCGATTTCCTAGAGCGGGCACCAGTAACGTCTCCATTGTGAGACTTGTTGTTATTGCTTTTGGCATAATGAATATGCCATGGGTAGCTTGTCAGGCTCTGCCATATGGGCAGGATACTCTTGGTAGCTTGCAGGGCTCTCTTAGAGGGATGGAGGAATCGAACCCAGGTTGGCCGCGTGCAAGGCAAATGCCCTACCCACTGTGCTATAGCTCCAGTACTACTAAAAAAAAATATTTTCCAGGTCTTTGACTCTGTGACCAGTAATTCATGACATTTTCAGTAACTTGTATGAAGATTCTAATTAATTTTTTACTTTTAGGTCACAGCCAGCGATGCTCAGGGGTTCCTCCTGGCTCTGCACTCAGGAATCTCTCCTGAAGGTGCTTCGGGGGACCATATGGGATGCTGGGAATCGAACCCGGGTCGGCCGCATGCAAGGCAAACATCCTACCTGCTGTGCTATGGTTCCAGCCCCATGTATGAAGATTCTAATTGTCTCTGGTCCTGGAGCAGAAGATGCAGACATGCCCTTTGTAAGTCATCTGTCACCATCTCAGGCAAGTTCTGCAGAGGGGGGTCCTGTTTCCGGATCCCTACCCTCCAAGTTAGTTATCTGTTGAAGATAGAATCGTTTAGAACTGTTTTCATAAATTTCAAAGACTGTGTCACATGCAAAGAGGTGTGTGATTATTTAAACAAAGTATTTTCTCATTCTTTTGTCTCCACTCCCTGTAGCCAATAGCTGAAAAGGGAGTCAAATCCCCCCAAAATGACTGTGCACTGTCAAAATGAGACAATTTAATTTAAATAATAAATAAGCTCCATGGTTACCTTTTGCTCAATTCCACGCTAAACCTTAGCACCTGATGTGGCTTCCAGCATTATTGCGACAACATTTAAGAGTACAGTATAAGATCGTACTTGATTTATTAAAGTAATGAATTAGTTTTATTGTAGGTGATTAAATGTATTTTACTTTTTAAAGCACAAGAACTAGGAAAGAAGAGCATCGTTACAATCTGAAAATAACTAGAAAGATAAGTTCATTAACTTGCCTACACTTGCGCATCATAAAAACCTTGTTAAAAATTACTCCCCAGCCTGCTGTATTAGCTTCTTTATGAGGTAATTTCTCCATACAGTAATAAGATTTTTCTTTTACTCTCCAGTGCATATTAAACCCACTAATCTTCTTTTATAAACTATAGTTTCAGCCACTTTCTCAATTTACTCACTTTAAAGATACACTCCTATTAATATTAAAGGTAGCAAATGCAGATATGAACTTTGTAAAACATGTTTTCGGATTTATGGCCCCATCTTTTAACAGTCTGCTGCAATTGCACAGACGGGGAAGAGCCGTAAATGTCGAGGATGTCTCACGACAAACCAAACAATCGAGGTCCCCACAGAATTGATTTCCCACCCCATTCATTATGTGAATGAACTGTAGACATATTTTCTGCTGTCAGCAAATAAAAACAGAATGGAAAGACTTCGTTCATTGAAAGAAGTGGAATAAAACCTGGCCCGGGAGCCACACAGCTGTCTCTGACCTGATTGAAACAGATTATTGGCGTCCCGGGGAGAGGACAACTGGTAGCCACTTCTACCTGTGGTTGATCCCCAAGGACCAAGGTTTACATCCTAGGTCCAAAGTCAGATAAGTCACAAGCCAAGATTGAAAATGAAGTCTTTCAAAGGCTGAATTACATGCATGTGGGTTCTGGCCCCTTGTTTCTATAATTCTTCTAAAATAGTCAAAAAGTCAATATTTTAAGCAACTTATAATATATCAGCGGCATAATTAAATGAATATTAGGTTTCAGGGATCCTCAAATGGGCAATGTAACTTGGAAAGAATAAGTTAACTCAACTGTTAAAGAAATGGTCTTTAAAGGAAAGCTATAAAATTCTGCACCCATATTTCCTTGCTTCTTGAATTTAAAATGAAAAGTAAGAACTTAACTATGATTAAAGTTTGGCTCTGTTTTGAAATCACAGGATAACAACGATTTTTTAAAAAAAAGGCTTGTTTGTGTGGAACCCAATAAAGATATGAAAAATGTTTGAGAAAAAACTTTTAATAATCAAAGGTTTATAGAAGAGACTATACCTAAAAAAGCAATACAAGCCAACAAACACATTTTAGAGATTTAAATTTTCCACTACTTGAAAATTCAAATTATAAAATTTAATAGAAAAAATGACACTGCTTTTCAAAATCAGATTGACAAAAGACCAACAATAGTTGGTATAATAGTTGGTATTGCTCAAAGTTTAGGAAATTGAAGTTTCTCATTATGCTTTTGAGTAGCACTGTAGCATTGTCACATAAATTAATAGATTCTTTTGAACAATTTTTAGGACTATAGAAAAATTTTAAACATGCATGATTTTAATTCAACATGCTAACTACATCATGTTGATCAATATGTTAATACTTTCAAAGAATTTAAAAATATGGGATTCAACCGTAATTATATTTTTCTAGCAGAAAAAAAATTTCATGATATATAAAGGCAAAGCAAATTTTGTTCTTTTCTTTTTTTTGGGAGGGTCACAACCCGGCGATGCACAGGGGTCATTCCTGTCTCTGAACTCAGGAATTACCCCTGGCAGTGATCAGGGGACCATAGGGGATGCTGGGAATCGAATCCGGGTCAGCTGCATGGAAGGCAAATGTCTTACCCGCTGTGGCAAAGCAAATTTTGTATGATGTGTTTTTAACTGAAAATGCAGAGATGCATATGTTCGTTTTTAAAATGTAATAGGGACTGGAGAGATTGTGCAGCGGGAAAGGCCATGCACATGACCAGCCTAGGTTTGACCCTCGGCACCCCATCTGCTACCAGGAGTGCCACCAGAAGTGATTTCTGAGCTCCAAGAGTAAACCCTGAGCACAGCCAGGTCTGGACCCCAAAACAACAAAAATAATAAATAAATGTGTAATACAGAACAAGGACCACAGTCCAGTGATCGGGGCTGAATATAAGTAAAGATGAATCTGAACTGTGCATTGCATGATCCATCGAAGTGCAAGGGGGTGTCCCAGCACCTTGGAGCACCCTACACCGCCAAGTAAAAATACCCTCCACACCAGCACTGCCAACCTAGGGCCAACCCAGCACAGCACTCAGCAACCCAAGTGGCCGATGGCCAAGTATCACTGGAAGGCACCAAAAGGAAATTCAATATATACCAAAGTGCTAATAAGACCAATTGCTGTGAAATACAATGGTAAGTGACTAATTGTTTTGAATTTTGTTACCATTCTATTGTTCTTTTATTTACAGCTACTAAATATATTAGCTAAATAATACTTAAGGCTAGCACTGCTGGACTATGTGATGACTGCCACTGAGCATTAAAATCCTGATGTGTCAGGGCTGAAGCGATAGTACAGTTGGTTGGGCATTTGCCTTGCACATGGCTGACCCAAGGTTGGTGTCCAGCATTCCATATGGTCCCACAAGCACCACCAGGTGTAATTTCTGAGTGCAGAGCCAGGAGTACCCCCTGAGCATCACAGGATGTGACCCAAAAAACAAAAAAATAAATAAAATTAAATCTTGAGGTGTCTGACATTTTATACTGTCCACAATTTATTCATGGACATGAAAATATGTGTGTGCAAGATAGAATAAGGACATCATAAAAATGTACCACAAAACGTGCAGGTGAAGTCTCCGATATTTAATATATACTTAATAAATAATAAATGTCAGTAATAAAAATTTGATGAACCTAACATACTTTGTTGTTCTTATTAAATTAGCAGATTTAATCACATGATCATTTCCTCTTTTTCAGGATGTTAGACTTGTTATAAATCAGAACTTATAACACGCTGAAGACATTTCAAAAATATTTAAATACTTACTGAATCAAGCATTTCCAAAGTTAACAAGCTACCATTTGCTCTTTTAAAATAAAAATATAGAATAACTTTTCAATAGTTTCTCTACAAATTTGCTTTGCTGTGGGTATGTGTGTGTGTGTGCATGTGTTTTTCTCCAAAGAAAACATAAAGCATTTGGTCAAATAATTGACTTGTTATATTCTATGCAGAAGTGCCTTGTAGTTTCAAAGTTTTCATATTTTTTATTTAAAACTTATTTTTATATTTGCCTACAAGTTTATTTTTTCATCTTCTCTTATGTTATTATTCTTTCTTTTGGTAGAACCAGTGGGGTTCTTTCCAAGCTAGCAGTAATTCTCAGCTAACCAGGCCAGTGGTTCAGGGCACTGAGCATGGTACCGCTCTGATCCAGCAGAGCTGAAATCAGCTGCTCCCACCCTATCACGCTTCTAGGACTACACTCAGTGGGACTCAAGGACCCTGTGATACTGGGGATCAAGCAGATGGGCCCTACAGCAGAGCATGCACCTTGCCCCTGTACTCTCTCTCAGACTCCTCCAGTTTCCCTTGTGCTTTGGCATATTTGTCGCTCATTCCTCAATCATGTCTTTCTCACAGAAGGCAGAACCAGGAAAAAAGAGGAAGTAGAGCGTCTCTAGAAGGTGCTCGTATCTTTTCTTAGCTCCAATAACTATCCTACCTTTACTGTTTCTAAACATCTTCATTCCACTTGAGAATTACTATCATTTAGCCCCTTATTCTGAATTATTTCTTTGCTCTACTGACCCATTATCCTCCGATTGTTTTGTTCAGGTTTAAGTTCTTACATTCTCTTGGTCTTGCCTGTCTCTGAATTAGCACATTAGCTTTTCGCTGAAAAGGCTTTCTATATTCCAACAGTATTTCTTGCAACTCTCCCGTTCAATCACTATTGCATCGGATTCTTTCTGCAAAACCATTAGGAAAAGAGTTTTCTTTAAGATGGCACTCTAGGGATTGTCTGAGGTAGATCTTGGTAGTCTAGTCAAAAATGAACTAAAGTAGAAGCTGATTCTAGAGAACTCGGAGATGGGGGATGGGGGACATGCAGAGAAAATGGAGCAATTATGCATGGCAGGATTGCAGGAAGCTTCATCTATAACACTGGGACTATAAAGCACAAAGTAATGTGGCAAGTTTTAGATTCTTGTTCTGTTTCTGGCAGCTAGTTCTCCTCACATAGTAGGTCTCAAAAGAACCTGTGGCATGAATATACCAGGGATAGGGGTGGCTGGTCTGATTCAGAGATGTAAGCACCCAAACCACCCAAAGAGGGTATCCATCTCCGTTTCATCCTTTTCCCAAGAGTGCCCTAACACTATTTGATCACCATCCCTGGTCTTCTGTCTGATCTTGGTGACATCTGTCTGCTTAATAGTCTCGGAATCCATTAGACTCTGCTGCTGCTATGGCTGTTTTCACCTGCAGCCTTTCCCCTGGCTTTCAGGAAGTCTTTTCTGATTAAAGGGCAGAGCAGGTTGGCATCGTTCATCCAGACAGTTCCTCTCTTCTGAGCCCATATGTTGCTCCGGAGGACAGATGGAAGCTCTGGCTGCTTGCACAGGCAACTGGAAGCAAACCTAATAAAAGACCAGCCTTGGGACTGTGAAGGTGGAAGGACTCTTCACCTTCACCATCTTTCACCCCTGGATGAGAGAGTTGAAGCTCAGAAGGGGGGATTCTGTGGCAAAGTTGTGACCAGCACACATTGTAGGCAGCCTACCACGGTGGGCTTCTCCTTATTTTTTGTTTAAGACACTAAAGTTTCCCTTTTTAGAGAAGTGTTTTATTCTGGCATTTTGGAAAGATACATGATGCCAAACAGAATATTTATAACAAACCTTTTAAGGTTTATTCTCATCTATTTTTTGCCCTGAAAGGTCATTTCATAAAAGAGATCAAAAGGCAGCTCTTCCAGGCCAGCTCCGTGGGTGGCCAGAACGGATTAAGTACTAACAGAGCCAGGAAGAAGAACAAATCCACAGGACTTGCTTTACGCAGTTCCATGATCTAGTTCCTCCATCACAATGCCACATAATTACATATATAAAAGAGTTTAATTATAACTGATATCATAAAAAAAAAACATTAAAACTGATCCAGAAACAAACTTCCTAAACAGGCTTCCCATGAATACCAAAATCTTTCACTGTGTGCAGGAATTTAAAACTTTAAAGGATCCCCCAATATCTTCAATGCTTAAACCCTGCCCCAAGACCCTGATGCTTTTCTTTCCAACCGCCCAAGTTCTATAGCTAGGGAAATCTGAACAGAACTTTTAGCTGTCTTTTTTTTTTTTTTTTAGCTGTCTTGTTTTTCAGATGCACTGATTAGGGACTGAAATGTTGGGAATATTATGTCTGCATTCCCGAAGTGTGGCTTTGTTTTTGTCACATCACTTTTTGTAGGTCCATTCAGTTATCACTATTGTGTGCTGTCTGGTACAAGGCAGTAAGCTACATCCTTTGGTATTCAGAGTTGAAAAGTCTGCATGAACTGACTTCAGGGAGCAAATTCCAGGCTTATACTTGTTTGGGAAAAAATAAGAGGTAAATGCACTCTTGTAGTATGGAGAATGACAAGAAGAGGTCCCTACATAAGAGAGTGACAGCTTAGATGACAAGAGTCACTCTGAAAAAGAGTGCAGAAAAGATTTAAGTTGGATCTGCAGTAGTAAACAATATTTTCTTGACTAACGGCATGGCTTCCAAGAAAGGAAGAATAAAAAGAAAGAATTTAAAGTAAAAGACAACAGAATGTGTCCAGGCAAAAGAGGGAATTTTAGGAAGTGGGTATGAAGGGATGCAGGATAAAAGCAAGTGAGCAATAAGGCAAACAAAATTTGAGTTAGGTCCTAGACAATGGTCACAGTTACTAAGTGCCACCAATTTCTATTCATGGTAAAGAGAATGAGAGGAATGTGTTAGAGAGCAAGGGAAAAGATGCATAAGTTGGAAAAGAATAATAAGGATAGGGTATGTTAAAAGTAGATACAGGATCAAACATGATAACCTCTCAGTATCTGCACTACAAACCATAATGCCCAGAAGTAGAGAGAGAGGATGGGGAATAATGTCTGCCATGGAGGCAGGGGGAGGGTGGGAAAGGTGGGGGTATACTGGGGATATTGGTGGTGGGGAACGTGCACTGGTGGAGGGATGGGTGTTTGATCATTGTGTGATTGTAACTAAGGCATGAAAGCTTGCAACCATATCTCACAGTGAATCAATAATTTTTTTTAAAAAATGATAGGGCATGTTAAATAGGAGATGTGAGGATGAGGTGCAGATTTTATAGAGAAAGAAAGATTTGAATGAAATGGAGGATGAGGAAGTAAAAGGAATTAGTAAATTTCAAATCAGTGAATCAGTAACAAACAGTACATCAAAAATAATGTTCCGGCTCAATCAGTGGATGGTGGTTTTTTTTGTGCTAATAACCACTTGGTAGAAATACAAAGTAGGGGCAAATAATAAATGAAGCAGCGAAACATAAGGTAAAAATAGTGCATTGTACCAATAGATTTCCAAGATTAACCATAAGGGACACTTGTCTGTGTATAGCTTAAATTAAAAAAAAAATCACTTTCCCCAGGGAGAGAGCAATCCAGTATGTAGCAAAATAATGGCTCCTCAAGAAAGTCCAAATCTGGAGGCCCTAAATGTGTCACCAGGAGTGAGTTACTCTAGAGGGTGCGGGGGGGGGGGGGCAAATTATAGTTTGCTGATAGGTTTGAGATTAAGGATTTCAAGATGGGGAGGTCCAGGTGTGCTGAGTTGGACTTTGCAAATCTTTAACACTTAAAGGGTAAGGCAGAAAGTGGCTCTGAGATATGGGAAGAAAAAAAGATTCCATTTCTTTGCTGACTTGGAAGTTGGAAGAGCTGAGGGATGCAAATGCTTCTAGTATCTAGTACATGTCTCAGGGGATGGGTCTCAGTCCTACATCCTCTATTCAACAGAATTTTTACTAACAATCTGAATAGGCCAGTAACAGGTTCCCCTAAAATCTCCAGGAAGAAACAGTCTGTGGACACTGGTTTTTGTCTGATCATATCCTCAACACAGTTCAAGTACAGAAAATTTGAAAATAAGAATGTTGTTTCAATGCATTAAGTTTGTGGGGGTTTTGTTTGCTCTAGCAATAGAAAACCAATACATCAAGTTAGAACTTAGATTGGAAAAAAAAGATGTAGAGAGTAGCACAGTGTGTATGGTAAAATTTCACACTAAATTTTAATTCAAGGACCAGTGGAAAACATTCTAAATGAGGCAGCAAGAAGAAAGAAGAAATGAAAGAAGAGGGAAGAGAGAAATGAAGAAAAGGAGAGGAATCAGAGAAGGAAGAAACATTTTTTAAAAGGGAGTACTTGCCTCAAGTGAGAGGGCAGTTATGATAAAGAAGGAACCACTATGAAAATGATACTTGGAAATGATCACTCTGGTTAAGAACTGTGTGCTCATTTGATGTATAAAATAACATCCCATGAGGCTGACACCCAAGGACAGTAGATACAAGGGCCAGCGGGATTGCCCCATAGCTGGAAGTCTGCTTCATGAGTGGAGGGAAGAAGGCAGATGTAATAGAGAAGAGATCACTAAGAAAATGATGGCTGGAGGAACCAGTTGGGATGGCAGATGCATGCCGAAAGTAGATAATGGAGCAAACATGATGACCTTTCAGTGTCTGTGTTGCAAGCTATAATGCCCAAAAGGAGAGAGAAAGTATGGGGAATATTGTCTGCCATAGAGGCAGGGGGGTGGGAAAGGGGGGGTATACCCGGGATATTGGTGGTGGGGAATGTGCACTGGTGGAGGGATGGGTGCTTGATCATTGTGAGATTGTAACCCAAACATGAAAGCTTGTAACTATCTCATGGTGAGTCAATAAAACTTAAAAAATAAAAAAAGAACTGTGTGCTCAAAGTTGGTAAAGGAAAAAAACATGATAACCTTTCAGTACCTGTAATATTCAAAAGGAAAGCGGCGACGGGGGTGGGGAGGGATGGGGAGAAGGAGAGGGAGAGGCATAAAGAGAGGTAGAAAGAAAGAACAGTGCATGCCATAGAGGCAGGCTGGGGGAGGGGCTTGGTGGGAGGGAAACTGAGGACATTGGTGGTGGGAAATGCACACTGGTAAAAACATTGTATGACTGAAACCAAAACATGAACAACTTTCTGACTGTGTATCTCACGGTGATTCAATACAAAATTTAAAAGAAAATTTAAAGGTGGGGGGTGCTGGAGTGAAATCAGTATAAATTTTGTGACAAAAGCAAAAATGCAAAACCTTCTTCTTTTCCATTGTAAGTAGCAAAGAATAGACTTTTCCCAAGTACTTTATTGGGAAGAAACTAAGTTTGTCTTCACAAGGCACTTCTCTTAATATCCCTTGGAAAACTTTGTTACTATAAAATATTAGAATAATATAGCACTGATTATAAATATTTTATTTATTTACATTACCTCATTACCAGGAGGCAGAGTTATCTAACAAAAAATACATATGGTAGGATAAAATTCAGTGTGTTTGTCCAAAATCCTTTGCTTGCAGAAAAAGCAAACTAGAAATGACTGAAAATTAATTCTACTGTTTTTTCAGAGCTGAAAATGGCTTAAGAGTCTCAAAGACAGGAGTGTACTCTCTGTCTATTGGATCTCTCAGAAAAAAATGTGGCCAGCAAATTCCCCAAGTGCTTCTTCTCTGTGCTCCTGCCCGATCTGTCTCTATCTGTCTTCCCTGCCTTCTCATCGATCCCTTTGTTGCTGATCCTCAAGATGGCACGGGGTCATCAGCAATATCACATTATAACCTTAGTAGAGGAAATTAGAGAAAAATTGACTTGCTCTCAAGTTCTCACATTTCAACAAAAAACAGGTACATTAGCCCTTCAGAACCAATTACCTGTAGACACAGGTGAAATTACATCAGGTAAAGTCAATCCATGAAGCTGTGGGAAAAGGTACATTCCCACCTCAAGAATACTAGTCAGTGTTTGTATATATATATATATATATATATATATATATGTATGTATATATGTATGTATATATATATAGAGAGAGAGAGATGCAAGATAAGATGAAGAATGGCAAAATAAAGGAGGGGCTAATGTGTCACATGAAAATGTAGATGAGAGGCTCGAGTCAATGGTTACTTACTTAAGGTTGCTTATTTGACTATGATAATCAAAGGAGGTAGAGTCGTAGTAAGTGACTCAATTCACTTCTCTGAGATGAAACTGTCCAATAGCTCAGAGAAAGCACACATTGGACATTTATACGTAGAAGAAATTTCTCTAGACCTATTTTCACCACCAGGGCCCCTATAGCCCACACGTACCCACAATTCTTTATGTGGCCAGATGGACAAAAGCCTAAGACTAGCATTATATATAGCATTATACAGTTAGAATATTATTACAACTATTTCTTTTTTCCTTTTTTTTTTAATTAAATCACCGTGAGATAGAGTTACAAAGCGTTCATGTTTAAGTTTCAATCCTACAATGATCGAACACCCATCCCTCCACCAGTGCACATTTTCTACTACCAATATCCCCAGTATCTTCCCCCATCCTAACCCTCCCCCTGCCTCTATGGCAGACAATTTCCCCCATACTCTCTCTCTCTCTAATGTTGGGCATTATGGTTTGCCATATAGATTAGATACTTATTACAGCTGTTTCTAATGGACTTCATGATAGACAATATTAGGTACCCCAGCAATATTTGCCAATTGAACTTCTTTTGATTGGTCGACCATAAGCAACATAGTTATCTATTAATACTAACTATAGTTTGATTTTTGAAAAAATTCTGGGGGCAGTGTTATAGCTAAGTGGGAGAGCACCTTCCATCCATATTTGAGAACCTGGATCTCATCCCTGGTCCCACCTTACCTGTGAGTGCAGTCCCTGAGGCATTCTTTTGGAGTTAGTTCTTGACACCTCAACAATGATCTCTGAAGGTACTACTAAGTCAATGATGATTGAAGGGATTGTTTGGGAAGGGAGATACGTGCTGAAAATAGATAAAGGAACAAACATGATAGCCTCTCAGTGTCTGTATTGCAAACCATGATGCTCAAAAGTAGAGAGATAGTATGGGGGAAACTGTCTGCCATAGAAGCAGGGGGAGGGGTGGGGTTGAGGGGATACTGGGGATATTGGGGATAGAAATGTGCACTGGTGGAAGGATGGGCGTTCCATCATTGTATGGATGAAACTCGCTTTGTAAATGTTGCTTCAGGTGATTCAATGATAAAACCAATGATCTCTGACCCCTCACAATTAAGTGTGGGCAACCTGGTGTACAGCAATACTGTTTGTAAGCACTGCAGCCAAGAAGGTAATCCCAGTCATCACAATCACATCAACCAAGACAAGAAGAGAAATAAATTTTGAAGAAAATTCTGCAGAATCTCACTAACCTACTACTCATGTTTATTGTGAAAGTTGAAAATACCAGTTATAGGGGCTGGAGCAATAGCACAGCGGGTAGGGTGTTTGCCTTGCACACAGCCAACCTGGGTTCAATTCCCAGAATCCCATATGGTCACCTGAGCACTGCCAGGAGTAATTCCTGAGTGCAGAGCCAGGAGTAACTCCTGTGCATTGCCTGGTGTGAACCCCACCCCACCAAAAAAAAGAAAGAAAATACCAGTTATATACTGAGATAAGATTTCATTGTGTTCTTTCAAACTGAATGGAAGTCCCACCTGGGCTGGTTCATTTCTAACAACCAGTTCTGAATGGACAGGACAGGAGAGCAAATGGCTGCCTCATTTTCAGTTTTGCCATTTCCATGATGCAAATGCATTGACATTACCGTTTGAGCTGTGTAACGGGTATCACTAAGCAGAGTTGTTTTTCTCATCCACCTAGCCCAGCACTGCCACTGGTTAATGGACCACCTGGAATAATTGGGAAGATGAAGAAACTCAGTTATGTCAATAAAGGGTTGTGAAAATCTGGGAAAGTCCTCAACAAATCAGACCTTTGTAATCTACCTGATGTAGATTTTAGTACAACAATCATATCAATTACCAATGACCTGACAATAGCATTTGAATGGAAAATCAATGAACTTGAAGAGAACATTATGGGGAAATAAATAAAAGGGCTCATCTGAATAAAAGCAAAGGAACTAAAGAATACAGGAGCATAGTGAATGAAACTGAAAATTGAGTCAACACAGTTAAAGATATAGTAAATAGCTTCAGCAGAAAGGGAGAGATAATAGGGAATAGAATGAGAATACCTTAACTAAAGGGGAGTAAAAAGGATATTATTGACAATACCAAAGGAACAACCTCAAAATCACAGGAGTTTTAAGAGCAGAAAGAGGGAAAGGGAATGAAGATTAGTTGAATAAAGAATAGGTGCAAACTTTCTCAGGTTGTAGAGGAAGATGGGAGCTCTGATCAAAGAGGCCCCATGAGGGCAAATTAAAGTAATCACAAACTAAACAGCACCAAGATATACTGTGATTAAAATGGCAAGGACCAAAGACAGAAATAGAAGCAACAAGAAAAGGTGAGCAAGAAAGAAGCAAGACCTCCCAAAGAGGAAGGAAAACGAAAGATTTGCAGCAGATTGTTCTAAGCAAGAAGAGAGTAGAATGACACATACAAAGTATTGAATGAAAAGAATCTCCAACCAGTAGCCCTCTACCAATGAAAAGATTATCATTCATTATCATTCAGAGGAAACAGAAGCATTCTCAGACAAAGAACAGTTGAGGACATATTTAGACATCAAACCAACCCTGACAGGTCCACCGAACAGCCTCCTATTAAAAGCAAAAACCAAATGACGTAGGGAGCGAAACTCCTCACATACACATGGAAACAAATTCCTTCACATCAATAATTATGCAAAAAGTCAATAGATTGAACTCCCCCTTAAAATGGCAGAGAGTGACTGAATAAATCAAGAAACAAAATCAAAGTTTCCGTTGCCTCCAAGAGACATTCCTAAGCTTTGGGGGTAAACACAGGCTCAGAGTGAAAGGACAGAAAACGTTCTTACAAGCGAAAGGCGGACGTAAAAGCAGGAGCAGTCATATTTTATCAGAACAAAGAGCATTTAAGCCAAAGAAAATAATAAGAGATAGGTAAGATCATTACATGCTGGTTATTGGATGGGCAGATCAAGAGGACTCAACTCTCATCTAAATGGACAACAAAGTTTATAAAGCAACTGCTAATAGACCTGAAAAGATGCCATATATGGCAACCCAATTGTAGTAGAAGGCCTTAACAGCCCACTTTTGTCACTGAACAGATCAACCAGACAGAATTGTAATAAAGAACTAAGAGCCCTAAATGAGAATTGAAAGAACTGTGTTTAATAGACTTATTTAAGACATTCTATCTCCAAAGAGTCAAATACATGTGTTTTTTTTTTTGGGGGGGGGGGTTTGCTTTTTTGGGTCACACCCAGTGATGCTCAGGGGTTACTCCTGGCTCTGCACTCAGGAATTACTCCTGGCGGTGCTGGGGGCACCTTATGGGATGCCGGGGATCGAACCCGAGTCGGCCGCATGCAAGGCAAATGCCCTACCCACTGTGCTATTGCTCTGGCCCCATCAAATACATGTTTTATTTATTATCTAGGCTAGATCTCATGCTATGACACAACTACACTATCCATAAAGTCTCTAAAATAAAAATTGTCTCATGGTGTTGGAGAAATATTCCAATGAGTAAGGTGCATGCCTTGCATGCAGTCCACCTAGATTTGAACCCTGGCCCCACGTATGATTCCCCAAGTATTGCCATGAGTGATCTCTGAGCACAGAGTTGAGAGTAACCTCTGAGCACTGCTATGTTTGACCTAAGAACAAAACAAAAAAAAGCAATGGGGAAAAGAGATGGCCAGACTGTCTTCAGTGAAAACATAAAGATGGCAATTAGGCATATAAGAAAGTATTCATTGTCACTAATTATTAGGGAGATGCAAATTGAAACAATGAGATATCTCATATGATTGGCATATGTTGAAAATATTGGAGACAAGTAGAATGGGCGGAAATATGGTGGGAAAGGAACCGTGATTTACTATTGATAGATAGTCATTAGGAAACTCTGTGAGAATCAATATAGACTCTATGGAAAACTATAGGGAGATTTATCAAAAGCAGAACTCCCCTATGACCCAGTAATTCCAGTTCTTGGCAATAAATCTCCCCCTCCAAATAAAAACTTTAATTTGAAGTCACCCACAGACACAGACACACACACCCCTATATTCATTGCAGCACTTAGTATAATAGTCAGAAATTAGAAACAACAGATGAATGGATCGAGACATTGTAGTACATATACACAATGAAATACTATGCAGCTATAAGAAAAGATGAAGTCCTGAAGTTCACTGCAGTGTAAATGAAGTTGAGATGTAGCATGATAAGGTGGATCAGAAGGAGGACAATACTGTTGGTCTCCAAAATACAGAGAGACAAAACGAGAAAACAGCAAAGAGTAATGACAAAGCCAATCACCAAATTGACGTGGTTGAGGAGTGGAAGTGGTGTTGAGAAAACCAGATCAGATGTGATGTAGGGACAGTGGTGGACTGTTATGGGCATTTTGCTTGTAATTGGACATAGTAATTTTAATATCAATACAACAGACTCTAGCACTACTGTGCTTAAATATAATAATATAATTTTTAAAAGTCAATATGCAAGAGCACATCATTAATTTTTGTTATAGATAAAATAGATATAAAACCAAGGTAAGCATAAAATGTAACAAATTTATTAGGAAATGTTTATTTAGTCACTGTCATCCCGTTGCTCATCAATTTGTTCGAGCGGGCACCAGTAACGTCTCACATTGAGAGACTTATTCTTACTGTTTTTGGCATATCCAATACACATGGATAGCTTGCCAGGCTCTGCCGTGCGGGCTCCATACTCTTGGTAGCTTGCCAGACTCTCTGAGAGGGGCTGAGGAATCGAACTCAGGTCGGCCGCATGAAAGGTGAACGCCCAACCGCTGTGCTATCACTCCAGCCCGTTTATTTAGTATTTAGTGAATATTTAGTATTTGCTACCCAATTTATTTCTAAATTAAATAATGTTCATTTTAATGATGGCTACCTAAAATAAGATATTTGAGAACATTGAATTTTCTGAAGAAAATAATGACAAAGGTATCAATCACTAATTCCAAAGAATTAGGTTTACATATAATTTTGACATAATCTAAGACAAGTAGAAATAGAATGGAGAGGAGGCATAACACAAAGGCTACTAACAGAAATAAAGGCATGAAAATTAAAATTAAAAATTAAAAAAAGAAAAGAAATGAAGACACATTTTTCTTCAAAGCAGAAATTCCAAGAATGGCACCATCAAGAAATTTTTGATGAATTTTCTCTTTAATTTTTTCACATTATTTACAATTAAAGAGACAAAGAATTCAAAATGGGCTATTTGTGGAAAGGAGAAATTAAGACCAGAAGTGTTTTGTACTATCAGTAGCTAGAGATCTTGCAGTAGTCAATGGCCTATAATGACCTCATTTCTCCTATATCTCATCAATGTTATTAAATAGGAAGTTACCCATTTAAGTTAGAATATATATAGCATAACAATTAAGAGTGCCTTCTGGAGCATGCCTTGTGCAAATCCCACCTTTGTCATTGGCCAGTTTAAACTCGGGCAAGATGTTTAAGCTCACTAAACTTTATGCATCAGTTTTTCCACTTATGTGCTGAGGCTAAAAGTAAATAGTTCTTTGGATGTGGTAACGTTTCAAAAAGTAGAACCCTCTTTTAATAAATGTATTAGAGAAGTGCTCGAATTTGTCAGCAATCATCATGACCATAACATTCTCATAACATCATCATTATTATGAAAATACTAGAAGTTTATATACATACCAACTAAAGTTTTATAAGAATGTCAACATGTTGTGATCTAAAAATGTCATAAAACCAAAGCCTGTAATGGTTTCAGATACTCCCCAGAGGAAAATTGTCTGCTGTGTTAGGAACTATCTATCAAAGAAGGAGTTGGTAAAGTGACCTTACAAGACAGATGCAAAAGATAAACCCCTACAGCTGGACCTAATAGGCCAAGGTTCTGGCACTGCTCCCGCGTCTTAACCTTGTCTGACCTGAAGGAAACATATCTGGGCAAGATGCCTCATAGCTTTGGGGAAAACTACCCCTAGATGGAGCAGTTTAATTGAAAATTCCAAGACTTCCTAAAATTCCACGATGCGATCCCATCATCCTTCCCTAAGGAGCCTAGAGCAGTTTTCTGCCACACAAAGGATATTCTTTCCTTTTCTGTACTCCTAGAAAAGGGGTTTATACTGCTTTGACTTCCTTTCTCTCAGAGAAAAATTGAAAAATGTATGAAACTAGCGAAGCGTAACTTTTGCTTTCAACTTTTATTTCTATGTGGAATTAGATTATTAGATACAAGGGAGAAATTTTGTATTAGATACAAGGGAAAATATTTAGAATCTTGGCTAAAAAACTGAAATTCTAATATCTAAAATGGTATGGGGTATATGTGAGTATATGTGGTATGAGCTTACATGGGTGTAAGAAAATGTGGGCAGATACTTGGGTATGTCTACAGAAACTAAAAGGGCACTACATTCAATGTGAACAAGCAAGTTTAGACATTTGGAAAAAGAGTCTGGAAAATATGACTTAACAAATCTCCCAGTCAACTTATGCTCCAGGAATTTATCTGTCCTAAAATGGCCTAAAAATATGATCAACTTCAGATTTCAGAATAATTCTGCAAAAGGATTTGGATCACTTTGAAAAGTTATTAGAGATGTTGAATAGCATGGAAATCATGTCATGTTTTAAAAAATCTACAGAAGCGTGTCTATGTTTGAAAAGCAGGAGTGTGAATAAAAATATCCCATTGTTAAAATTCTAAGAGCTGAGACAATAAAAATGGTATTATCAAAAAATTATTTATTTGAACTCAGAGGTAAGTCAATGAAATGAACATGGGCTCATTTCTCTTAGCTGAACTTTACGAAAGAAAAAATCAAACAAAATTAGCCAATTCTGTATGGTTCTCCATTTTGGATTAAATATAGTTGGCCAAAAGGGAAGGCATTTTTTCTTACAATTACGTAGTTGTATTATATTTTTTAAATGTGTTATAATTTGCTTACTCCAAATAAAATTCTGCTTTTGATCGTTCTTTTAGAGGAAATTATAAACCCTCGTAGTTATAAAACTAAGGTTTTCAACTCGACAAACATGTAAATATAAAGATATACAAAAGACACTCCCCTAAAGGAGACATATGGATGCCCTAAGGCACATTAAAAAGTGCTCATTGTACCAAATTGTTAAAGAAATGCAAAATAGAACAACATTATGTCATCTCATGCCAATGATGATGGCACATATTAAAAAGCCTGGAATGAAACAGTGTTGACAGAAAACTGTTCTCATCCACTGTTCTTAGAAAGAAACCGCCAAAACACAAACACATTAAATCAAACGGACCTATGTTCAATCACAGCACTTGCTACAATAGCCAAGATAATGGAAATAACCCAAATGCCCAAAAATTGATCAAATGTTGTATAAACACAATGGAATAAAATGCAGTTCTAACAAAGAACAAAATCATATTTTTTTTTCTTTTTTTGGGTCACACCCAGTGATGCACAGGGGTTACTCCTGGTTCTACACTCAGGAATTACTCCTGGCGGTGCTCAGGGGACCATATGGGATGCTGGGATTCGAACTTGGGTTGGCTGTGTGCAAGGCATTTAAATGCCCTACCCACTGTGCTATTGCTCCAGCCCTGAAAGAACAAAAATCATAAAAGGAACTGAAAAGTATTGTGCTGAATGAGGTTAGTCAAAAATAAAGGGATAGATACAAAACGTTGTCTCTCATATAAGGCACCTAGAGATACACAGCAAGTATGAACAAAGGACCAAAGGACAAGAGTGGTAGAATTGATCCTAGACTGAGTTTGTGCAGGGGGCCTTGAAAGAGAGGGACATTAAGGTCCTTGAGGGTGGGAGGTGGGTGCACTCGTAATGAGAGTGACCCTGGAATACTGTTAACCATAGTTAGCAATATTGTGAATCACAGTACCTCAATCAATAAATATATATGTATATAATTTTTAAGTTTTGTTTTCAAGCCAGTTTTCAGCTTTATTTTTATATTTGGTTAGCTCACTTCTTCCAACAGGTCTTCCCTGTGCTTATTTATTGGAGTAGATCAACCATACTTCTTATTTACCAAAGAAATTAAAATACTTATCACTGTTATCAAATAACATCCTAATAGCTCACTAAGAGCCAAGATTCATGTGATCTCATAAAGAGTACTACTCTGTCACTGTCACTGTCACTGTTATCCCATTGCTCCTCAATTTGCTTAATTGGGCACCGGTAACGTCTCCATTGTGAGACTTGTTGTTACTGTTTTTGGCACATGGAATACTTCACGGGTAGCTTGCCAGGCTCTGCCATGTTGGCGAGATACTCTCAGTAGCTTGCCAGGCTCTCTAAGAGGGGCAGAGGAATCGAACCTGGGTTGGCCACGTGCAAGACAAATGCCCTACCACTGTGCTATCGTTCCAGCTCCAGCCCTGAATATCACAAACACCAAACAAAGAAAGTTCTAAAATAAATAAGTTATACAAATATCATATAATCCAGCTGGGATTGATGCCACTGATGGATATTCATCCAAAACTATACACCCAAAGATATATGTTATATATATACACATATATTTATATTTACATATAAAATATTTAATATATTTACATATGTGTGTATATTTATACATCACTCTATTACTGTGATCCCGTTGCTCATCGATTTGCTCGAGCAGGCACCAGTAACATCTCCATTGTGAGGCTTATTGTTACTGTTTTTGGCATATCGAATATGCCACGGGGAGCTTACCAGGCTCTGCCGTGCAGATGAGATACTCTCGGTAGCTTGCCGGGCTCTGTTGGGGACTGTTCAGGACCCTGAACAAAAGAGGGCCCCTCAACCTTTACTCTGGACAAACCGGAAAATTCCATTACCAGCGTTTGCATAACCTGAGGCACAGGTGCCCTTGTGACAAAGGAAATAGCTATCCTCTAGAAGTAAAAGTAGCCCAGAGCAGTTAACCACGAGACCCCAAGGGCCTGCAGAGTAGAATACCTTCCTTTACACTAAAAGCCGTACTTCAGCTTACAAAACCTTGTACTTTCCTCTTGACAGATGTTTCTGCCAGATAAACCCTTGTCTTCCCCTCCCCACTATTTCTCAACCGACTCGTAGAGAATGTTGTAAGCCCACCAAAGAACGCCCCGAACTTTTCCTTATTTGGTCTGAGAAGACACTTCCCTGATGATTGACAACTCATGTACCAACCCCCTGCTAAGAAAGGTATAAAACCAGCCTGACTGATAATAAAAACGCTCTTGATCAGCATGTGTTGTCTTGAGCCTCTTTCTTTCTAACCTCACCAGTTTTATTCTCAGGTTGGGACCACTCGCAGAACCCATCCAATTAGGAGCGCTTTCCACTGTTGTCTCTCCGCGGGCCGGAGAGATTTCGGGGAAACAGACAGGGCTCTCCAAGAGGGACAGAGGAACTAAAACTGGGTTGGTCGTATGCAAGGCAAATGCCCTACCCGCTGTGCTATCACTCCAGCCCCTTATAAATATGTATATAAATATACATATTTATATATATTTATATATGTATATATAAATACACTTTTTTTTAATTTATTATTTTTTAAGGAATCACCATGAAGTTACGGTTACAGATTTACATATTTTCGTGCTTGTGTTCAGTCATACAATCCTCGAGTACCCATCCCTTCACCAGTGCCCATTCTCCTCCATTGATGACCCCCCCACCCCACCCCGCCTCTGTGGCAGGGCATTCCCTTTTGTTCTCTCTCTCCAATTGGGTGTTGTGGTTTGCAATAGAGGTATTGGGTGGCCATTGTGTTCAGTCTTTGGTCTACTTTTAGCACGCCTCTCCCATTCCGAGCGGATCCTCCAACCACACTTTCGTTGGTGTTCCTTTCTCTTATCTGAGCTGCCTTTTCCCCCAGCATGTGTGGCCAGCTTCCAAGCCATATAGAAAACCTCCTGGTACTTTTTTCTACTATTCTTGGGTGTTAATCTCCCATTCTGTTGTTTTATATTCCGCAGATGAGTGCAATTCTTCTATGTCTATCTCTTTCTGACTCATTTCACTTAGTATGATACTTTCCATGTTGATCCTCTTATGTGCAAAGTTCATGACTTCATCTTTTCTAACAGCTGCATAGTATTCCATTGTGTAGATGTACCAAAGTTTCTTTAATCAGTCATCTGTTCTTGGACACTTGGGTTTTTTCCAAATTCTGGCTATTGTAAACAGTACTGCAATGAATATACAAGTGCAGATGTTATTTTGTATTGCTGGGTCAAATGGAAGCTCAATTTCTAATTTTTTGAGAAGTGACCATACTGTTTTCCAAAAGGGCTGAACCAGTCGGCATTCCTACCAGCAGTGTAGGAAGGTCCCTTTCTCCCCATATCCACACCAACACCGGTTGCTTTTTTTCTTTTGGATGTGTGCCAGTCTCTGTGGTGTGAGGTGGTATCTCATAGTTGTTTTGATCTGCATCTCCCTGATGATTAGTGATGAAGAACATATAAATATACTTCTATGATTACTACACTTTATTTGCAATAGTAAAAGTTGAAAACAGCCTAAGTGCCTGCTGACAGCTTGGAAGATGTGTCCTAGATACAGTGAAATACTATTCATCTAAAAAAAAAAAAAGGATCAAATCCTGCCACTTACAATCATGTGATGGGACTGGAGGGTATTATTCAAAGTGAAATGTCAAATGGATAAAAAGATAGATGCCATAGGACTTTACTCATAAATAGCAAGTAAAGAAGCAAAAGAAATATAATACGAAATAAACAAATGAGCTAACAAAACAGAAACACATCTTTGGGGGGGGGGGGAAAGAGTGAGGTTATCAATTGAGCAAAGGGATCAACTGTGTGGTAATGGAAGGAAATTGGACCCTATGATTAGCATGATGTAGTAGCACTGCACTGTTGTCCCATTGTTCATCGATTTGCTCAAACGGGCACCAGTAACGTCTCCATTGTGAGACTTTTTGTTACTGTTTTGGCATATCCAATACACATGGGTAGCTTGCCAGGCTCTGCCGTGCGGGCTCCATACTCTTGGTAGTTTGCCAGGCTCTCTGAGAGGGGCAGATATAGTGTGTGTAGATATTAATATGTAAATCTATGCAATTGAAAACTACATTTTCATGTACCATAAGAAGTTGCAGTGTTACTGCAAGTCTTAAAAATAAGTCTGCTTGAAAGTTTTACTAGCAAAACATACACCTGTTTTGAAACTGAGTTTTAAATCTTACTCACAGATGTTTTGTTTACCAATTTGTGATCTGAATCCTTGGAGACCTGGCAGCTAGCAACATGGTGATAATAATTGAAAATACAAACATGTTGTCCACTGGCAAGTTATAAGAAAGATCATGTTAGTTATTATATTGCCTTTCTAACATCAAACTATATATCATAACTATAGAAAAATTAAGGAAAGACAAAATCTAGACCACAAATGAATTTTTCAAAAGATACACTATTTATTAGAATTTCTGAATTAGTAATAACATATTCTACAATTTTAAAATTCAAATTCAGCCAGTCCACAGACAGTTGCAATTTAAGAACTAGCATATACACTTATTTATAACTTTAATTTGAGAATGACAATCTAATAGTCTGATTATTGGCAAAATTTTACCACTAACCAATATAGAATCTATTAAAAAATTAAGATAGTGTGTTGAGAATCAATTTGAAATATTTTTAAGTGTGGTTTTTAATTGCGTGTGTCTGTGAAGTTTCCGCGTAGAGGTCTATATTGAGCATGCAGTGAATTGTTATGCATCACGTGAGAAATTTCATTGAAATTAAATTAGTGGCCCAGATTCTCTTTTCTTTTGTTTGATTTACTTGCTTTCTTTTCCATATTATTCATCTGGTTTCTTGTCCACTGATTACGAGCTATGTCAGTTACTAAATATTAAGTCTGTACACACTATAATAAGCAAAATATAATATGTTAAATAGCGCTATACCAAGGAAATGACTATAGCTTTTGGTCAAAAAATGGGTTGGTGAAGTTAGAATGCAAAATTAAGCATAATTTTGTAGTGTCTTGGTACCACTCTTTTCAGAAATATCTCTGCTCCCCTTCCTTCATTTTCTGCTCCAGACTTTGATTGGAGATATCTGCTAGGTGCATATCTGTATTGATTTACCCTTCTTGGCAGTGAACTTAAACTGATTCTTCTAGCCAGTCTTGCTTAGATTCTCTCATGACCAAAGATGTGATCCAAGGTATCTTTCAGGAATTAAGGTGGCAATTTATGACCAGGAGTAGAGAAGGGTCACTGGTTATGCTCTTCAGAAAAACTCTACTGTTATATCATGGCATTCATTGGATATTACATTGGATGATAGATAGACGTATGTATATATACATAAGACACATGTGAGAACAAAGAGATGAAAGGTAGACAGACAGACAGATAGATGTATAGATAACTATGATTTTTAGACCCCAACATCCAAAGGAAAGATAGGACTTTCACAGAACCAGACCACAATGTGTTCTTTGGAGCCTTAACAACAGGAGCCCAGAAAGAGAAGAAAAGGACCGTGAGGGTAAAGCACATTGGACATGCCAATAAATGAATGATAAATTATTAAAGCATGATTGGAAATATTGCCATTTTTCATAGCTGTCACTTTAAGTATAAAAGCATCAGCACATTAAACTAGTTACTGCTTTTTCATAATTGAGACTTTAGCTTCTAGCTGTGCCCTGCAGCTTTTCATTAATCACTGGGACTGAAGTTCAAGCTCAGTGACAGCTTAGAAGGCATTAAACGGGCAAAGCATTTTCCAGGTACAGTTAGGAAAGGACTTTTAGTCCTATAATCCATAGCTAATTGTTTTTCAAAGTCTCTAAACACAATCTACTCCTGGCGTTTCCTAGTGACAGAATTAGCTGCAAACTGGTTTTCTTTTTATCTTCCCAGGCTTTTTCTCTCACTAAAATCTATTGAGAGGCCTATTGTTAGCTGCATAAAACAGGTGCAGAATGACTGTGATATGTAAAACTGTAACTGATACTTAACCAAGGAAACATTTATTAGATTGCTCTGAAACAATACTTCCTGAATACTTATTCTAATCATACCATTTAATTTGTCATAAAAGGAACAAGATGGCATGAAACTACACACAGCCCAAGTCCACTTTCCTAATGGAAAAAAAAAAGATCCTGTTGGCTTTTTTTTTACAAAAGCAACTAAATCTTTCCCCGATATGAAGAAAGAACACATCTTCCCACATTTATGCTTGAACCCCAAAATTCCCGCTATAAGTCCCTCTGCAGCTTTGGTTCACCTTTTTTTTCCATTTCTGAAGTGTTGTACATCAGGTTTAATGGATGTGCCAAAACATTCTTTCTTTTGTATAACAAATTATCCAAAGCATTGAGGTTCATTAATTATGTCATCTAATTGGATTGAGGCAGGTGCAAAATACCTCAGATGAAGTGGTCACTGGCAAGAAGACCGAAATGCAAGTTTTTCTATTAGAAACCAGCATGTCTCCAGACTCTTGGAATTACTTTGTACTTATTGATTAATGGCCATAATTTATTACAGTGCAGAAGATCTTGCATTGAGTTAAATGTGTGATTAATCAATTTTCCATCAAATTATGAGCAGCAGACCAGTTGCCAGAAAGAAAATACCAAGTGCATTTTCCCATGGTGTAAATATATCAGGACTTCAGCTAATAACTGTCTATCACTTTCTTAATATTCCCTGTCACTCTGATAAATGCCATCTCCACAAATGGGCCACAGGTAGTAATGATGGAACGACCACCAAACATGTTTCACAGCGCCCCTTCTTCGATAATGAAATACTCTTTGAATCCATCTCTAAACAATTTATTAATGCAAAATTCATTTCTGCCTTCAGCTTGAAATATATCATGGTTAAGCCAACAATATTATATTAAACTGATAACTTATTTCGAGGAAAGAAAACCTTAGGCGAGAGAGAGATGAATTTTGGATTTCTTGTGCCTAGGAGATAATTTTTTATTTCCTGTCAAAAATTCAGACAGGTGACTAATTGCTGTCAATCCCCTCTTATTCCACCATGTCTGGGTGAAGTGGGGACACTATATAGGCCTTCTGATGGAATATAACATGTTTTGTTCCAATAGTTAATTTCTCTGGCTAAATAAATAGCAGGTATTACATGGGTTCACTAAATTGATGGTCTCTTTTAAGCTGGTGTACTTTATCTTAAAATGAACTAGGTAGGTGCTAACTCCTAAAATATAGTAGAAAAGACAAATCATGTATCTGCAAGCTAACAGTACCAGTACATGAATCAATCAAGTTTTAGGGGGAAGAACTTGTATTTAAACCTGCTATAGGAGGAAGAACTGATAGCAGGAAAGATTTAACTAGAATCAATCAGAGTAAACATGACCACGGTAGACCACAGCCATCATAATCCAGAAGTAGAACAAAACATTTAACAACTGTGGAAGAGTCTGGAAAATTACAGAACAAGAGGACTTTAAATCTAATCTTTCTGCTTTTTACAAGATCGGTAGATAAAGGAGAGAAAAGCTGAGACATTGTGTGTTTCCTAATCAGAAGCATACCTTGGTGGTTATTGCAAAACCCCAATTCCATGACACAAGGTTCTAAGCAATAGGCTCTTCACTCTTTAAAATTTGTTGACTCTTCAGTAACGTCCTTAGCAGATGTTCACTCCCTGGCATATCGATATGCTGCATAGTGGCATTTTAAGCCTATTGACATCAATCTAGGAAGAGAGAATGATTTATTTCTTAGCTTTACTGGGCATTAAAAAAAATCGGGGCTGGTAAAGCACTAGCCTTGCATGCGGTCAACCCAAGTTCATTCCCCAACACCCTATATGGTCCCTGAACCTTCCAGGACCGATTACTGGGTGCAGAGCCAGGAGATACTAACCCTTAATATCACCAACATAGCACCCAAAACCTGAAGAAAATTGTTATGTCTTAACCTACTTCACCAAGATACAAGTGCAATTTCATTTATCTCCAAATCTTTTACTCTTGTAAAGTAATAGCTGAGCAACTTGTGTAAGTAAAGCTTTGCAAACCTCTTTCCTACTTGTCACTCTTTTGACTCCCCCCAAGTCTTTTCTTGACCAAGAACAGTCAAATCCATGCCTTGCATAATAGACTATACAAAGTAGAATATGACATCTGAAAGTTATAACTACCTCCGTTCCCATTAATATATTTATAGCATGGTAAATGTGACAGATATATATATACATATATATATAATTTTTTTCAGAACCCCGCAGCCAAAAACCTCCAGAACCCAGCCACACCCATGCTCAAGGCCACTCTCCACATGCTCAGATGAGCCTCACCCATGAAGTTACCGACAGAGGAACCCAGGTATGCGGGACCAGTGGCTGAGATCTCCAAGCCTACTTGAATCGGAACTGGGCCTCCTCCACCCAGATCCCCAGTTTTCCAGTAGCTTTGCAGTCACACCCACAAACTACCCCTGGCACATGTAATCTCATCAATGGCCAAGATCCAGAGACAAAGTTCCCGGAAGAGAGCAATGCAGAATCTCACACAGCAGAGCCTGGCAAGGTACCTATGGCAAATTTGATATGCCAAAAACAGTAACAAAAATGGATCTCATTCCCCTGACCCTGAATGTAACAGGGAAGAATGGAGATGTTACTGGCACCTGCTAGATTAAATCGATGAGCAATGGGATGTAGTGATACAGTGATACAGTGATAAATATATATGTATATATATATATGTGTGTGTGTGTGTGTGTGTGTGTGTGTGTATGTGTGTGTATACATAGACAAGGAAATAGGTTCTCAGACCTCCTGTTAATGACACACAAGTTACCTGTTTTAGTTGGTTCTTTATTCCCAATTTCCTCCTGTGTCATACAGAATTCTTAAGCATATTCGTGTTGAGTGTTTTATGCTAAGTATGAAAATTCTGCAATTCCTCAAGTTCAAGTCTCAGTCATTTTAACATTTATTAAATGTCTCCAGCTAGAAGAGATCAGACATTTTTAAATGGGGAAGATCAGGGAACTGGAGAGATCTTATGAAAGGTAAAGTGTTTGCTTGCATGCAACCAAAGCAAGTTCAATCTCCAGCATCTCATATGGTTCCACAAGTTCTGTCTTGAGTCATTCCTGAGTGAAGAGCCAAGAGTAACCCCCAAGCATCTTAGGATGCGCCTCCATCCAAAAAGATTAAAGTGCAGGGATTGGAGGGAGTTTAGAGCTCTCTTTGTGCCTAATCAAGGTACATATTTACCCTATTCCTGTGGACATTTCAAACTAAATCTTACTCTAAACATATCTCAATATTTTTTCCTCTGGTTGCATCCTATTTCATTTTAGTTTATTCATTATTTTTGCAGCATTGGGGTAAAACCCAGGGCATTCCACATATTCTACTGCTGACACACATCCAATGTTAAGGTAAGTCCAAATTTGCCACTCCAAACTTTATTTCTACTAAAGGGTGGAGAGAGAGCATTAAAGAACCCAGGACTGAAGGAAAGATTGTGATCTCTGTACTGTTCCTATAGAAATGCAAAAACAGTCTGGCTACTGTGGGGATGATGGAATGTTTCATTAATAAAAAAATTCCAGGGCGGGCACCACGTGCCAGAAAATGCTCCAGACCCCAGACCAAGCCGATAACACCGGAATGACCCAGATGGAGAAATTGCAGTCTCCCCTCCTCCTCCAGATGGAATTCCAGTGACACTGAGCTTCTACTAACATGGCTCCAGTATGTGGGGACCAGGACTATTTCTCCAAACCGCGCGGCCTCTTACACAGTTCATGTCCTTTCCTAATATATATATAAAAAAAAAAACAGCTCCTTTGCCCCTGAACGACCATGATCCCAGAGACACACAAGCCAATCTCGGAATGCAGCGGCTGCTGGCAGAAATACCTCTGGACTTAATTACTAAAATACCAGAATTCCCAAACCGCGCGCTGCTGTTGCATCCGTGAGACATCATATGCTCTTCATTATCAGCAATAGAAAACAAATGATCTAATGATGCCTTTTCGACAGGTCTGATTGTTGGGGGGAAATTTCAAATAATAATTATGGGTTTTCTTTCAAAAATTAAATGTAATCAAAGTAAAGAGAGAGTTAAGTGAAAACCATCAGCCACACAGGCAGGGTATACTGGGGTTCTTGGTGGTGGAACATGTGCACCGTTGAAGGGATGGGTGTTTGATCATTGTATGACTGAGACTTAAACCTGAAAGCTTTGTGACTGTTCTCATGGTGATTCAATAAAAAAAAAAAATTCAAAAAAAAATTCCTATCAATGTAGCAATTCCACCTCCAGATATATACCCCAAAGAACTGAAATCAGATATCTGTATATCCTTATTCACAGCAGGAATGTTTACAATAGCCAAAGGAATGGAGGACTCCCAGCATCTACTGATGGGCGAATGGCTAACCAAAAGGAACTATATGAGAGTAGAGTTGCCTTAAAAGTAAGAAATTCTAATACATGTTAATTTTGGAAATTTGAAGCAACAATTCTAAGTGAAATAATGTAGCCAGAAAAGGACAAAAAAATATATGAATCCATGAATATACGTATTCCAGTATGATCACAATTATAGAAACAAAAGGTAGATAGACTGGTGATTTGTTAGGGGCAAGGCAGGGGGAGAAATGGAAGTTAAAAATCAAAAAAGTTTTAGTTTCTCAAGATGAAAGTTTCTGGAGATGGATAGTGAGGATGGCTTCATGACAACAGTTTCACTCAATGCCAGCGAGCTGTGCCTGTAAGATGACTAAAAGAGGGACCCGAGGGTAAGTCCAGAGCTTGAAGTGCTCGTTTTTCCCCAGCACTGCATATGGTCCCCTGGGCACCACCGGAAGTGATCTCTAAGCACAGAGTCAGGAGTAAGCCTTGAGCACTGTCAGGTGTGATCCCAAAACAAATTAAAGGCTAAAATAGTAAGAACTCAAAGTGTGTACATCGTTTTTTGCCTCAGAACAAAGGTAAAAGAATGCTTCTGTTTGGCAAGCACTGGGAAGCTAGTGTAAAGCTGGGCAATAAATTAAAAACAAAAACCTCATTGCTCTAAATACATGAGAGAGGAAAGAAATGCAGTTCAGAGGTGGCCCTGAGAGACTGAGCTGGAACTCTTCCCTGATGTGATACAGATCCTGCAAAGTTGCTCGTAACTTTGCAAAAATACAACAGGCCTACGTGTACAGGTTGGTAAATGTGGTTATGTTCCATGTGGCTGAGATTTTGCCTCCCAACAGAGGTGGACGAATGCATCTGATTGGCCAATACTAGACAGTCAATGCATAGATGGACTTGAAGATTTTGATTTGCAAATGCCAAATCAGAGGTTGCAAATTTGGCTTCCCTTTCGCTGGTGTGAGTACACGGTCAATGCTACCAATAGCAATGGGCACAGAAGGGGACCTCTCTCAAGAAACGGTCCATTTCAGGTCACTTGGATTGAAACTGTATTCCACAATATGGTGGTATATGGAAGTGATTAGAGGTCATCAGAATTACATGCGACATGAAGGCAGAGTGCAGTTGGTGGGACTTGTGTCTTTTTTTTTTTTTTTTTTTTGCTTTTTGGATGCACAGAGATGCACAGAGGTTACTCCTGGCTCTGCACTCAGGAATGACTCCTGTCGGTGCTCAGGGGACCATATGGGATGTTGGGAATCGAACTTGGGTCGGTTGCATGCAAGGCAAATGCCCTACCCGCTGTGCTATTGCTCCAGCCCCGGGATGTGTGTCTTTAAGGGAATCGTGAGCTCTTGCTTTCCTTCTCCACATAAGGGCCATGTAAGGACAGAGCGGCTGTGAGTTGGGCAGCTGCTGCAGACACTGAACCTGTGGGCACCTTGATCTTGCACCTCCTACTTTCCCGAACTGAGAAATACACTTCTGCTGCTCGAGATTCACCCAGTCTCTAGTAGCTTGTTATCACGGCTCAAATAGACAAAGATGACTTGCTTTCAATTGATGGTGACACTGCTAGAACAAAGGTTAAGTGTTGTCAGATCTCCCCATTTGTCAGGAAATCAAAAAAATAGTCATTTCTGGGAAACTTTCCAATGTTTAAATTCTATAAAATGACACTCTTCCCCAAAACATTTAAAATTCTGTGTGTTGCAGGGTGGGGGTTGAGGTGAAGGATGTGGCTCAATAGTAAAGCACAGAACTTACATGTATGAAACCTGGGTTTGATCCCTGGAAACACACACACACACACACACAGTTTAATACAAAAAAATAACTTGAAAAGATATATACATACTTACTATGCTGTTTGTTTCAGCACTTATTATAATAGCCAGGTTATAGAAACAACCCAAATGTCCAAAGACAGATGAATGCTTAAAAAAGTGAAGTGATATGTATGTGTGTGTATATATATGCATTATAATATTAAGTTATCTCACTGAGATGATCTCTCTCACATTGGTGGAAGATCTTGGGCATTTTGATGAGATGCAATCACTGTATATATTAAAACTATAAACCGGGGACTGAACTAAAGTAAAAATATAAATAAGTAAAATACACCAAAAATACACAAAAATAAGTAAAACACACAAAAGTACACAAAAATACACACAAATACAATCCTTTCAGTCATGAATCTGTCCCTCTGCCTCTCTGGATCCTTTTACCATGATGGCCCCTAACCAAGTCGCTGGTTAGAAGTCATTGCCCTATCTCTGAACTGACGCACATATTGTATCTCTTCACACACTGAGAGATGTCAACTTTCTTTAATGTCCCCGTGTGTTTGCACACATATATGTAGCTTTTGACATCATAGTCTAAGTATCTTAATAACTGAATGCAACTTCACCCTTAAAATATTTTAATGCTATATCAGACTCCCTTTATCTGCTAAATAAATACTTACCTGCAACATTTATGAATGCCTGAATTAATGAATGCAAGCAGGGCATTAACCACAAGCCTCTGTTAGACCAGAACTGCATCTCCAAAGTCCCTATCAGTTTACATGGCTTTTTCCATGCGTAAGTATATTCCTAGCCATTTGCTACTGTTTTCATCATCATTTCTCTTTCCTATCCTGGGTTTGAGAATATATTGATGGATTATTTTAGTCACAATGAACTGTTAATGCCCAAAATTCTATACATTAACTAGTTTAATCCTTGCACAAATGCTACACCACCCCAATTGCAAGGCATCTCCTATAATTATTGCCCCCAGTTTCAAAGGAAGAGCTAAGAGGTAAAGGAACATGCCTGTGGTCACAGAGAGTAGATGACAGGGACAGAATTAGATGCAGGCAGTGGAGGTCCCTTCCCCAGCATGCTGATTCCATTAACAATGCCTGCGAGGAAACGAACACACGCTCCCTCTTGGCCTGGGAAAGAGGCAGGGGAAGGAGGACTGAGATTTCCACAGCCATCACTCATGCCTGCTAAAATATTGGTCTTGGCTCCTTTGGTTTTCATTCATTTTCACTTTCGTTCCATGGCCCCCTTCTTTTCCGATGAAAAGCGTGCAATTGTGTTTCTTCAATAATGGTGGAACTGAAGCCATAGGTTCCCCACAACAGTTACAGTAGAAAATGGCTATGCTAGGAATATACATAATAGACATACTTTATTCTTTGTTTTATTACTGTTTCTAACTTGTGTGCTATGCATCCCTAATATTAATCTCTGAAATGAATATGTGCATATAGAGTCTCTCTAGTTAACCCAGGTTTTCATTACTCAGAATCCACTGGAGCCTAAAACTATAACACATAAAGTAAGTACTTTGAGTGAAAAATATTCACAAAATGTTTATACAAAGCATTGCTGTAATAATTTTATTATATTTGTCATCATATTGTTATGATAATTTTATTATTATTGCATATGTGAGTCTCTTACCATACCTAATTTACAAACTAAGTTAACATGTGTATGAAAAAAACAGCACATATAGGGTTTAGAATTTCCCTGTTTGGGGGCTGGAGCGATATAGCACAGTGAGCAGGGCATTTGTCTTGCACGCGGCCAACTGGGGTTCGATTCCCAGAATCCCATATGGTTCCCTGAGCACCACCAGAAGTAATTCCTGAGTGCATGAACCAGGAATAACCCCTGTGCAATTCGGGGTGTGGTGCAAAAAGCAAAAAAAAAGTTTTTCATGTTTTCAGGAATTCACTAGAGTTCTTAAAATGTATTCTCTGTTCTTCACACAGAAGAGTTGGAAACTATCATGTCTGTTCCTCTCTTCCTCATCACTTTGTCCTAGAACACTGTTCTCAAATGTTTAGCATACACCAGGGAGGGGGGTATAGCTCCAAGGACTAGAGTATATACCTGGCATGTCGAGGTCCTGAGTTACATTTTATGTACTCTGTGTCCTCCACCCCCTAATAATGCTTGGGATGCTCTTGGTGGCTGAAGCACTGCTGGGTCCACGCAGTACCAGAATGCCAGCCCACCCACTCAGCTATTCATAGGTCAAGTGTCACTGGAACAATTCCTATGTCCCCCGAACACTTCCTGGTAGGCCCCTCCCCAACAAATAAACTAAGTCAAACAGCATCGCTTTGGAGAAACTGTTGGCACATTTTATACCTGGCTAAAGGGAAGCTGAGATGAAGATCCAACTCTGACTTACTGGCTCAATTTATATGTTTCCAATCTCGTCCGAGTATGGCTAAGTTATTGCTAGGCATAGCTATTTAGGAAATATTTTAATTAATATTTCGACTGCCCACTGTGTTAAATTACTCAGTACAATAACATCAAAGGGCCAGGGCAGAGACCATATAGATACCTGCAGATCCCGGTGTGAGATGGACAGAGATTGTGTTCAAGAAGCAAGAACCAGAGTTAGTGTGTGAAAAATCCCTCAGTGGTTAGCCATGAAAAACTGTAACAGAGAATTATAATATCCTGACACCAGTGAAATCCAAAATTTTTTCTCATCAGGAACAAACACAATATTGGAGTGTTGACAATTATCAACATAGGATACTATAGCTTTTCAATATTTAGGAAGGTATGTGTTTAAAATGGGAAAAAGAAATTCATAAAGGAACATAGATGCCTTATATAATTTCTTTCCTGATAGAAAAGGCATATATGGTAAATATGGAATTTAGCCATTTTTTAAGGGGCATTCATGATGATTCAATGCCTAGTCCAGGAATTCAACTTTTAACTGCAACTTAGACATTATTTTTACAATATTTCTATGAAAAGTTACAAGTATGTGTTTGGCTAACTATTTTCTCTCTTTAAATTTAATGAATTTTTATAAAGATGTATGGACTATTAAACTATAAAAGATATTGTGGAGCAATAAAATTAGTAGAAATCATTAATTTTAATAAAATATCAAATCATATCACTGTATCACTGTCATCCCATTGCTCATTGATTTGCTCAAGCAGGCTCCATTGTGAGACTTGTTGTTACTGTTTCTAGCATATCGAATATGCCACAGGTAGCTTGCCAGGCTTTGCCGTGCAGGTGGGATACTCTCGGTAGCTTGCCAGGCTCTCCGAGTGGGATGGAGGAATCGAACCGGATCGGCTAAGTGCAAGGCAAAAGCCATACCTACTGTGCTACCGCTCCAGCCATACTCACACACACACACACACACACACACATATATATATATACACACACACACACTACATAGACACAATATATATTCACATATATACATAAACACACATATTTTTCTTACTTTTTTAAAATTTTATTGAATCATCGTGAGATAGTTACAAGCTTTCATGTTTGGGTTACAATCTCACAATAATCAAACACCCATCCCTCCACCAGTGCACATTCCCCACCACCAATATCCCAGGTATACCCCCACTTTCCCACCCTCCCCCTGCCTCTATGGCAGACAATATTCCCCACACTCTCTACTTTTGGGCATTATGGCTTGCAACACAGACACTGAGAGGTCATCATGTTTGGTCCATTATCTACTTTCAGCATGCATCTCCCATCCCAACTGGTTCTCCCAGCCATCATTTTCTTAGTGATCCCTTCTCTATTCCATCTGCCTTCTCCCCTCCGCTCATGAAGCAGACTTCCAGCTATGGGGCAATCCCCCTGGCCCTTGTATATACTGTCCTTGGGTGTCAGCCTCATGTGATGTTTACTTTATGCTCCACAAATGAGTGCAGTCCCTCTTTGTCTGTCCCTCTCTTTCTGACTCATTCCACTTAGCATGATACTCTCTATGTTTATCCATTTATAAGCAAATTTCATGACTTCATCTCTCCTAACAGCTGCATAGTATTCCATTGTGTAGATGTACCAAAGTTTCTTTAACCAGTCATCTGTTTTAGGGCACTCAGGTTGTTTCAATATTTTGGCTATTGTGAACAGTGCTACAATGAATATATAGGCACAGATGTCATTTCTACTGTGCTTTTTTGCATCCTCGGGATATATTTGCAGAAGAACACACATATATTTAATGATTTGATTGACATAGAATAAAATGTCTGGATTAGTGAATAATTTCTGACTTACTAAGTTTAAAATACTGTTTAAGTATTCAGCAATTCTGTTTATTAAACTGATAGGTCTGCCTTATTAGGGTCTGAAGTACTTAAGAAAATCAAATTTGCAATTGTGATTTAAATGTCGGAGATTGGAGAGATAGTATAGCAGATAAGGCATTTGCCTTGCATGTGGTTGACAAGATTTGTGGACAAAAAATCTAAAGACATAGTTTTTTTGTCATTTTAGAGGCATTTTAGGGAGACCTAGGAGGTAGACAGAGTGCTGAGAAAATGGAATAATGGGACAGCGTTAGTAGTTCTTTTGCAGGGAACAGACATAGTTAGGCATAATTGGTTCATCTTGCAAAGAATACATTTACTGTTACTTGTATTTTAACTAATGCTCCACTGACTAAAGCTGTAAATCTAAAAGCCTAGTTTTTCCTATGCCTTTAATATATGGGTAATAAAACAAATTATATTATTATATATCTAATATATCTTATCTAACATTAAGGACTAATTTTTATTTTTTAATAAAAATGTTGAACTAGATTATAAATTTAACAGAGCTGATTCTCCTCTGCTTAGCATCCTTCACAGACTTGCTTACTTGCTTCATAATATTCTCTCATCCTGGACATTTTTTGCATCACATCATAAATGCACAGGGGTTACTCCTGGCTCTGCACTCAGGAATTACCCCTGGCGGTGCTCGTGGGGACCATATGGGATGCTGGGATTCGAACCTGGGTCAGCGGCATGCAAGGCAAACACCCTACTTCCTGTGCTATCGCTCTAGCCCCTTAATTTGTTTTTTTTTTTTTTGAGCCACATCCAGTGACACTCAAGGGGTTATTCCTGCCTCTGCACTCAGAAGTTACTCCCAAGGCCCTTGAAGAACATCCAATCATAAAGTAATAATATACTAAGAGATAGAATTCAGATTTCAGTGACAGTGAAAATGACTGCTAATGAAAAACCCCATAAGGTAGATTGATCATGATGAAGAAAGTTTTTATCTGAATTATTGTCTCTTGTAAAGAACACCAGTCAAGAACTTCATAAATGTATACCTAGTCCAAGCTCACCTTTTTCCAGTGTTAACACTGGGTTATCTGATGCTCCATCTTGTTAAAACAGCCAAACAATTGGGCCCAAAGTCAGTCATCTTACTGGACCTCACGTTCTTTTTCACTCTATCTATCTATTAATTCTGGAATTCATCACAAAGAAATAAAACAATAGTATATACCTAGATGGTTCATAATTTCTATAAGTTGGTGCCGAATCATTCCTCAAACAGATCATGTGGAATAATGCTGTCTTCTTAACTTAGTTTACGTGAAACACGGCTCTTCCACTGAGGAATTGGTCTTCTCCCACCTCATGGGGTTACCTCAGTCCCCAAACAACTTTAATGTCTCATCAGGGCCCTGCCAAGGGAGTCCATCTGTGTCCTGACTACCGGGATCTGCCACAGTAATGAGAAATGTTCAAGTTGGGCAAAGAACTTGGAAATTCAGTGTTCGCTTCCCAGAGTGTGGTGACTATGGTCAAGCATTAGAGAAATATTATTTCTTATTTATACATTCTGGGGCACCAGTTAAGAAGGACGGCTTGGAAGGCGTCCACGCCAGAAAGAACTGAAGCCAAAGGCTTTGACACATTTTATCCACAACTTGGACGATGAAGCAGGATTCTGTTTGTTCATTTTAAGGATGAAATCCTGGAAGGAGTGTTGCTTAGCCTTTGGAAAATTTTATTAAACTTCAAGAAAAATCTAAGTAATCTGAAAATTAATCAGGAAAAGGTTGAGTAATCTCAAGAGACATAAATTAAATGGTACAATTATGAAAGTAAATTCAACTGTTTAAATGTTAAATAAAAACACATCGTGTGTGCTTCTGAATTAATTTTAAATATCTAATGCTCAGACAGGCTGCAAATTAAAGAGATGGCTACATTTTCATCTAAGTCTTTATCCTTTGCAAGTCATCAGAAATTTGGCTGAACTTGGATACATATAGGGAAATAGCTTCAAATTCTTCTACCATTTTCTCTTTGAAATCAGGAGAATACATTTTGAACAGTAAATCTGATAACTATACTGCCTGCCAGAATTTTATTTCAAACTTCCCCACATTTGGATAATGCTGAGAGATATATTTATTGATGCATAGTTAGAGGCAAAAACAACTTGCAGACAATTTAAAAAAGGCAATGATACCAATTCAAAATATAGAATCAGATGACACACGATACGATTAATAGGAGTTAAAATTTCTCACGATGAAGAATCGACACGTGTAGAATGACATAATGAGGAACCCAGTGTTGGTAAATTACATCTAAACCTATATTCATTGCAGACTAGAATCAGTTTGCAAAGAACAGTTGGAACTATGAAAACTTTATATTTACATGTCTCTGCTCTTGCTGTAGTAAGGGCGTGGGCACTGAACAAAGGCATGTGTTGGCTGCCCAGGCCTAAGAATAGCATGTCCTGCCTCCCCTTCCAGGGAGAAAATACCTTCCAGCTTTCCTGTCTCCCAATTTCCTCTTACAAGCAGAGCAGGAAGTAGTTGGCCATAATAGCTCTTTTACCCCATGGTTAACACCTGAGCAATAGAAACACAACTAAAAGAGAAGAAGAAAGGAAAGAGTTTGGTGAGCATACAAGCTTCTGAAGGATGGGAGGGACAAGGAGAGGAATTCATCAGAAAGCAAGAATGTATGCTAGATATTGCCCGTGTCACATCTGTCCATTTTTGCCATGCATGCCAAAGGTCACCACCCTTGACCCAGACTAACTCTTGAGTTAGGTATGAAATGATGAAAGAACATGGCAAGAACTCTTGAAACATGTCACAGGCAGGAATTCCAAACTCCATGAGGCACTTTCATCTGGAGTGCTCCAGGGTCAGTAGGAAGGGTGGAAAGTGAATGCCTTGAAAATAGTTAGATCCTTTTCACCCAAAATTAGTTTCTGGCAAGGGCTCTCCACCACCTCAGCCTACATTTTTCCAGAACTATTCCCTTTTGTGCACTTGCCCAAGAGTGTTTGCCTCGTTTCCAAAGGCAGGCGCTGGCCCTACAGAAAAACAAGAAAGCTGTGACTAAATGAAGGAGAAAATAAAATCCATATGACTGAAATTCTACAGCATAAGCTTCATTAATCATAATTTCAGGAATGTGAGATTCCTCTGTGAGTGTACATGGAAACGTTCCTTCCGTGTCCCTCGCATACACAATTAAAAACTTGCCTTCCAGCTGAGAAGAAGGAATTGACTTACACCCAAGAAAATGGTGCTCTCATTACTCAAAATTTGGAGTGTAGATGACGTTTTTTAGGTGTTTGCTGATTTCCTTTTTTAAGGTTAATCCAATAAATTATTTCCAGTCCACAGTGCACTATAGACTCTAGTCTTAGGAAACAAAACGCCATGCGTATGAAAGATGTCAAAGGGACAGAGAGCTCTTTGCATCAAAGAAGCTTTTGTATCAGAAGATTCTGAAAGGATTACTAAAGATTGAGCATGCACAAGTTACAACTGTTCTGGGAAGTTGACTCTTAGATGTTGTCTATTAGGTAACATATAAAGTTACCGAAGCACAAATTCAGGCAATAAAGAAGTACCAGGTCAGCATTGTTTAGAAGAACTGCATCTAGCACACTACGCACACACATTCATTCTGACGGAAGAGACAAGAATACAATCATTTCACCAAACATTTTTTTTAACTTTTCTATTGAATCACTGTGAGATAGACCCTTACAAAGCTGCTCGTGACTGGGTTTCAGTCATGTAGTATTCCAACACCCATCCCTCCACCAGTGTCCCCAGGTTCCCTCCCTCCCATCACCCCCCCAGCTCCCACCCATTGTCTGCCTCTATGGAAGGTACTTCCCCCCGCCACTCTCTCTCTCCTCTTTTGAGCACTGTGGTTTGCAATATACACCAAACATTTTTTAAAAACTTACTTTGGCCAAAATGCATTGTTTGCAGTGTAGGTTTGTTGCACATTGCTCTCTGAATTTCTGTGATTGTCTTGTAATTGCTGACCTGGGTTTGATATTTGGTACCACATAGGGTCCCCTGAGTACTGCCAGTTATAAGCCCTGAACACCAATGGGCTTATATGTTTGTCCAGAAACTGTCACTGTCACTGTCATCCCATTGCTCATCGATTTGCTCGAGTGGGCACCAGTAACGTCTCCATTGTGAGGCTTGTTGTTACTGTTTTTGGCATATCGAATACACCATGGGTAGCTTGCCAGGCTCTGCCATGTGGGCTAGATACTCTCGGTAGCTTGCCAGGCTCTCCGAGAGGGGCAGAGGAATCAAACCTGGGTCATCAGCATGCAAGACAAGCACCCTACCTGCTGTGCTATCGCTCCAGCCCATCCAGAAACAAACAAACAAAAAATAAATTAGAGGGAAAAGAGATAGTCCAGGAGGTAGGAGGTAGGGTATTTTCCTTGCAATGGGCTAAGCCTTATTCAATCCCCACCACCGAATTAGGTCCCCCTGAGGGCCACCAGAAGTGCTCCAGCAGGAGCACAGCGCAAGGAGTCCCTAAACACCACTGGATGTGACCAAAATCCCACTTCTACTCCACAAAATGGAACAGTTAATGAGTATCTAAATATTACATTTTATAGTTTAAAAAACAAATGCACTCACAATCACTGTATCACTGTATTACTGTCATCCTGTTGTTCGTTGATTTACTCGAGCAGGCACCAGTAATGTCTCTATTACACTCAGCCCTGAGATTTTAGCAGCTTCTCCTTACTCGTCTTTCCCAACAATTGGAGGCTCTTTCAGGGTCAGGGGAATGAGACCTATCGTTACTGTTTTTGACATATCGAATATGCCACGGGTAGCTTGCCAGGCTCTGCCATGCGGGCAGAGTACTCTCGGTAGCTTGCCGGGTTCTCTGAGAGGTATATCTCCGAGAGGCACTCACAATATTAACTGGAAAAATATTTTTTTCCCACTAAGAATATTTTAGCAAAGCACCTAGGTTCCAGAGGAACACACTTGAAGGGATAAAAGACAAAAGAGATATGTTGTGGATCCCCCTATTTTTCCAAGGGCTAGATAAACTCCAACCAGCCCCCAAACCAGTCAAGTAGCAATGCCACAGTCTTTCCAGAATGACTGCCATGAACAGATGCCAAGCATCCTGGCCAGGGATCTGTTCTGTAGGCCCATTCAGAGATAGATAGTAACGGCTTATATCTGTATTACTCAGAATCTGCAGAGGGAGAAGAATGCGTAAACAAATAATTATAATACAGTGTGCAAAGTACAGTAATAGCAGTAATTAACCCTGTCTGGAGTTGTTGGCAGGCAAGACAGATTTCTTAGAGAATATTGTGACAGATATTACAGAAGATACTTTGGCTGAATATTAAGTAGGAGTTTGCTAAGCCTATGAGGTCAGAAAAGTCATTTGAGACAGAGAGGGCAGCCCAGACAATAACGTGAAGGCAAAAAGTACCCTCCCACATTGGAGAAACCATAGCCAATCTTTCAGGGTGGAGAGGCACTAAGAATTGTGTTAGAAAGATGAGCAGATATTAATTCTAATGGCAATCAAAGCACTTACAAGTGTTTAAACACTATGGCATGTTATGATCAGATTTGCATTTAGGAATGATAACCCATGCTCTGGTGGAGAATGGACTTGAGTGAGGCCAGTAAAACAAAAAATGGAATGTAGGCAAAAACTCAAGTTTGGCTGCTTGATACGGGAAGGTATAGCTCAGGCATCAGTAAATACACAAGTGTATATTCCCCATAAGGCTTAGAAGAAACTTCAAACTAAGCTGAAAACGCAAACCTAAAAAATTATTTGGCAAATAAATGGACGTGCAGTCTATGGTCTATGACAAAGTTATAATAAGAAAAAACTAGATAGGGCTGGAGCAATAGCACAGCAGGGAAGGCGTTTGCTTTGCATGTGGCTGACCTGGGTTCGATTCCCAGCATCCCATATGTTCCCCCAAGCACCGCCAGGAGTAATTCCTGAGTACATGAACCAGGAGTAACCCCTGTGCAATTCCGGGTGTGACCCAAAAAGCAAAAAAAAAAAAAAAGAAAGAAAGAAAAAGCTAGATAGACAAATGAACTATAGATAAGGGAGAAGAAAAGAAGCCAGAGAAAGATCAGAGAAGGGATGGGCATAGATTTGGTAAGAATTAAGAGATAAGTTACTTAGATTGTCAACTTATCCGTCTCCACCATTCAAAATCTTCAGAAAGTAAGCATATGTTTTCTCTAGGTGGAAAATCAGTCATTCAGAATATTCAATAGTTCATAAATTCAATTTTTCAGAATAGAAGAGAAATCACAATTTCTTAGAAGGCAGAGACAACCAGCAACCAACTCTGACTACCCAGCACCTCCTAATTTTTGTCCAGATACAAAGAATTTTTTCAAAATTACCACTTGACCTTATACTGTGTTTAAGTATATAGGTTTTTTTCTATGCATCCAACTATGATTCATTCTTATAAGAATTCTGTAAAATAGGGATTATATTTGTAGAGAACATCAAGACTCAGAGCCCAAGTAGCCCATCCAAGAGAAGTTCCCAGGTCGTTTGATTTCGATTCATGCTTTTCTTTCGCTCTAACGTTAGGCTCAGAATCCTGTTGATTCCCATCAAACAACGTGGCCTTCTCTGAATGACTAAGTTAATTAGCATGCTGGCATTCCAGATGATACCTAACTAGCAGTTCTGTTGTATAAACCAGTGTTTTCCAACCTTTTTTCTGACCATGGCCCCTTTCTGACCTTACTTCTTTCCCCTGTTCCTGCCCCCATTATATGCTTGGCTCCTTGATCTCATTCTGTGTTCCCTCCATACATGTGACTTTTCACAAGTCCCTTGGGATATCCTGGGTACATACAGGGGTCCCTAGACAGAGAAATATTAGCATTAACAGGACACTTTCAGCTGAAAACACTTTGATGAAAATACAATATCCCACAAGGCTTCAGAGGATGTCGAGGATGCATCACTACCTTACAACAACCCTTTAAAAGCCTGGAGAACTCAACTAAACTGAAGGCTTAACCCAAAAGTCTTAGAAGTGACAGCAAAGATGGTCCCACTTGACTGGGTGTGGTCATGACAATGGGGAGAATCTGTGGCCCATCCCCCTACAGGCTGTGAGGGCAGGGGAAGAGCGGTTGATCTATATAGGTCAAAATTAAACAACTGAATAAGCATTCCCCCCCCTTTTTTTTTCTGGTGCTGGTGTTATGTCCTTCATTTTTAAAGTACTGTTCACAAGACTGGCCAAATCCGTGGTCATAGTCTTCCCACAACAGAAGTCAGAAATTCTGAACCCATCCGTCCAGACGCCTCCTGAGGGACTCCAGGGTCCCCTGCTGTGTGACTCAGCATCTGAGGGGTGAGGACAGCCTCTGGTTTCAGCTTGGCTGCTATCATCTTGGTGCTGACAGCTCTTCACCAAGACCGTGGACTCCACCCAGCGTTCTGGAGAGAATCGTGATTAGAGGCAGTCAAACTAGGTCAGGCTGCTGAGGTACCAGCCTGCCCTGGGCTGTTGTCATTCTAGACTGGAATTACAGATCACTTTAATGTTGCAAATACCAAAAATGCTCTTGGCGTTATGGTAAAGTGAGTTCCTTTGCACAGCTATCCACAGATGAAATTTTCTGAAATATATTTTGTAACAGGGGCAAGACTTTTCTCTAAAAATATTATGGAGGGGGCAGTTTTGTAGCATGAATTTTTATTTCTCAAGAAAATTTTATTAGTGTATTTTTTATTTTATTGAACTGGTATTTCACATAAAATTCATGTAAAATTCACATGTATAATGGTCTAAATCAACATCTAAGTCTACTGCCTTATATTTGTTTAGATTAGTTCCATCTTTTACCAGACAGTTATGCTACTTGCCCACTCTCTTTCCTCTTTCCTTCAGAATCCGTGTAAATGTTTAGGAAGGCAGGAAGGACATAAAATAACATCAGATTAACTTAGCAAAGTCAGTTCAGGAATTGTGTGTCTTAATGGAATATTTTCAAAGACATCCTTTTTACAAAAGATAGTAGGGATAAAAGAAGATTCATTGGTTTGAGAAAAAAAATTAGTCTCAAATCCTGGTAAGAAAAAAATTTTTATAGTATTTTCTAAAGAGAAAAAAATTCTTTGATTCAGTGATACAGCTCCTTTTGTTCCTACTAAGATGTACTATCTGTGTTATCCTCATGGAATATTTAACAAATCTTCTATATAAAATATACAGTCTTTTAGTGGATTTTATTAAATAAATTTTACTATTATTCGAAAACATTTCTATAATTTGACATACAAAAAATGTATTCACCAGAAAAATTTTACCTTCTTCTTCATAGAAATATTAAATATAAATATTTAATTAACTTTAATAGAAATATTTCCCTGGCAACTATTTCTTCTGGTTTTTATCTAAATTTTCTAAAGCTTAAAATGACAGTAAAGAATGACATAAAAGGCACCATCTTTTATCTAAAATCTAAAACATCTAGCAATCTAAAACTGACCTTAAAATTTTGCATCATTTTTCCTAGACTCTGCATTAATTACCGTGTGCACTTGCGATCATAGCTCTAGACAGAAGGCCTGCTAGCGTCCACAGCAGGATAAGACAATTAGCAAACCCATGCCTTTTCCTCCTGTTTATACTTCAATTTTAAAGGTTAAATGTTAGCTTGTTTAAGATGCTTTATTTATTTCAAGGGCTGCGTAATGCTCAAAGCCAGAAGATAAATGAAGCCACATTTGGTTTCCTCATGTATGCTTGATTTTTAAATACTTGTATTTCATGCCAAGAAGACACCCAGTCAACACAGTGTTGACCAAAAAAATAAACAGAAATCAAATAAATAAACCAAAAGCAGTATAACATCACTATTCTGACAAGTTGAAGGAATGTGTATACCTACCAGATCCTGGATCTGAACTCCCCTCAGGGACCCTTGTTTTTCTCTGGAGCTTTCCTTCCTTCCCAGTGAGGAAAACACTTGTCAGGTGCTACTTGGAGATTCAATCTGGCTCTAAATAATCCCCATGTCACTATAAATACTACTGGAGAAGAAAGGACACGAGGGATGGTCCTACTTCATGTCTTCATGGTATGCATCCTGAACGGCAGCTGAAGACAGAGCTTAAGTATCTAAACCTCTGCCATTTACAAACAGGCGAGGGACTCAAAGCAAGTGGTTTCACCTACCCCCCTGAAGATCAATTTGTACTCTTAAATATGGAGATAAAATTTCCTAACAAAAATGGAGGATGAGGTAGAAAGAGGGACACGGGTGATACATTGGTGGTGGAGAATGTGCACTGGTGGTGGGCTGGGTGTTCAATATTGTATAGTATAACTGAAACTCAAATAAAGAAGTTTTGTAACTGTATCTCACAGTGATTCAATAAAATAAATAAATAAATTTTAAAAGAAAATATGAGACTCAAAGGCAACGGTAAAAGACTTACAAAGGAGTAAGTAAGTACAGTTAGCCTAGTCAAGATCATACTCACATGTTGACGCTCTGCTCACCTGTCATCTATGCATCCATGTGAACCACACAAACCTGGGGATTGGCAAACAGGAAGTAATCCAAACATTATAAATGAGGGCTCAGGGACAGTTGTGCACCGGACCAACTCTCTTGACCCCAGGATTCTCTTGGGGAATAAACATAATTCTAGAAGGTAAAGAGAAGTCTCACCACCATCCCCTTATATTTCGCTCATTAACCTGGCCCCTCACCTCTAACTCTCGGTCATAAAGATGGCTCAAAATAATAATGTCTGAGAGTTTATTAATACAAAATTGAACAAGAGATTGCTCAAGTGGCTGCGTGGCAGGTGTACTGGGACAATGCAATGAAATAAAAATGATTGAGATGCCTGTCAGCGAAAATTTACCAGGAATTTACCAGAATGTGCAAAGAGAGAAGACATATAAGAACTGAAAAAAACTAAAAACTTGAGACCAGACTTTGTATATCAGTGCCATGCAGAAGATACAGAAGCTATTCTTTATTGCCTGCTAATTCTGTTCCCGTGCCATGTAAGTTGCTTTTATGGCAGCGGTTTATTTAACCTAGTGCTTGACTTCCAGAAAAGGACTACTATAGGGCTACTATTCCCATTTAACAGATGTAGAAAATAAAGGTATGGGAGATGACGGAACATTCAGTAACATGTCAGACCAAACCAACACTACTGAACCATAGTCAAGAGGCAAGAAGGAAACCCGTCTACGCTTGCTTTGAGAAAGACAGCCAGGTAGGAAAGCAAAAGGGGGAAGAGGAAGTACTGGATAGAGAGGAATTGGGAAAGAATAAAAAGTGTTTGTGTATGTGTGAGATAGAAAGATAGGTAAAGGGAGAGAGAGAGGATAATTTTCTTCCCTCTCAGTAGAATACAATACAGCTGCCAAAAGAGTAAGCTGAAGAAGTAGGCACAAAGTATTTGCAGTCCATGGAGAGAGTGTGGTGGCCACATGAAGGCTTTGGCGAATATGGCTTGACCAGGAGCTGTGGTCTCTAGTCCATGGATAATATTCCCGAACAGTTTTCCCAGGAGCCTCTATAACCTCCCATTTGCCAGCAAGCCTAAGCAGTCCTGACTCCTACTCTTGAAGCAAATTCAGTTAACTCCTTTTCACTCAACTCTTGAAATCAGCCTGCTGAAGAAAGATAGCTCATGGTGGAAAACACTAGTGCATGAGAAAAAAGACAAAGTCCTATTCCAATTATTTTGAATACTGAGGATGAAAAGAGAAATGGTATTTTTTGTGGTGTGATGTTCCCATATATTTATTCAACTATAGAGCTTTTTAGTATTGAGAAATGACCGACCCATCATTTCATCTTGATATTTTGCAAAATCACCAGCATCAATCTCTGAAATCCCATGACTGTGGTTATGGTGTTTTCAAATGTCACTGAAGTAGGAAGCATTTTTTGGACTTTGGATCCCACACAGGGAAAATGACATCAACAAGATGAAGTCATACTCTCTCAAGATTTTGGTTTCTATTTTACCAAAAGTCATCACTAATGCATTCTTCTTAATAAATACCAGATGTACTGTTAAAGATAACAACAACAAAATGTCCTGGGGTTTCTTTCCTAGACATATGACTGGATATCAGTAACAGACTTTGGTAAGAAACTTCAGAGACTACAAAATTTTAAATTCAGAAAACCCCCCTCTGACACATGGCATCTTTCTAACTGAATCAGCTAGTATGATATTCACTTCCTTATACATGTGATTCCATAAATGTTTATGGGGAATATTCTTTTTTGGGGGGTCACACCCGGCAATGCACAGGGGTTACCTCCTGGATTTGCACTCAGGAGTTACTCCTGGCTGTGCTCAGGGGATCATATGGGATGCTGGGAATCGAACCCAGGTCAGCCACATGCAAGGCAAACGCCCTACCCGCTGTGCTACTGCTCCAGCCCCTATGGGGAATATTCTTGAAAAATATTCTTTGTGATCTTGGACTCTGGGCTCAACGGGACCTGGGAGCAGAGATCCTCTGCCTGCTTCCCCCAGTCTCTGGCCACCCAGGGGTCACATAAGCCACCTCCTGCCGGCACCAGATAATCTCCTCATCGGCCACCCTCCAGAATTCACAGCTGCTTCTCCTGGAAGGGAGCATAAAATGAGGCTCCCATAACCATGTCACCAGACTCTGTGCCAGGCTGTTTTCACTCGGGGCACCCCAGAGGGGGCGGGTGAGAGCCCTCCCCGCCCCAAGGGACCCAACCCTGGCAGCCGACCTCCAGTACCCAACTGCTGTCACACTCCAGGCCACTTTCTACATGCTTGGGCTGAGCCTCATGCATGAATGAACAAATTCCTAGACACATCATAAGATACTCCCTACCCATTTTCCATAAAATCAGAGTGGGAATATATATATATATATATATATATATATATATATATATATGCCTCTAGGTGAGCCCAGCATGCTACCAAGAGTATCCCACCCACAAGGCAGAGTCTGGCAAGCTCCCCATGGCGTATTCGATATGCCAAAACCAGTAACAGTAACAGGTCTCATTCCCCTGACCCTGAAAGAGCCTCCAATCATTGGGGAAGATGGGTTAAAAAAAGGCTGGTAAAATCTCAGGGCTGGGACAAATGGAAACATTACTGGTGCCTGCTTGAGTAAATCAATGAACAATAGGATGACAGTGATGATGACAGACAGTGATTCTTGAAAAAGAAGTACAGTTAAATGTAGATATGGTTTTAAAAGCAAAAAAAAATGTAGATACGGTTTCAAATGTATATACCTGACATGGAACTGGGAATATTTTTAACACATCCCATCAAGACAAAAATGTCTATTACAGAATGATTTCTAGGAAGGTCTTGACTCACCTGGTCTCGCCCTAAGACATTGCCATGGTGTGTGCAACTGTATGCATTAAGTGATCATTTGTGAGACACAATTAGGTAAATAGTTTCAAGAACACCAGGAAAGCTCCAGTCCCTAAAGCATTTCCTGCAACCACTGAGCATTAGGTTGGTGGTCCAGCTGGACATTCCCCAGCTCTGTGCAGTCCGACATCATAGAGCCCAGGAGCATCAGGGGGCTACAACCTACTCTAAATTGAAGTACTTTCTCCACCCCTTATTACAATGTTTGTAAGATAGGAATCGTCACGCGTTTGATATCAAAGTAGGGAAAACAGGAAAGGTTTCTTTCGAGTGTCCTGGGGTATGAAAGGTGTTTTTCTGCTTTTTTTTGTTTTTTTCCAAGAACCAGTGTTCACCCCTTTGAGCATTTTACTAGCCTGTATCTGGAGGCTGCCATCTTGAACTCTTGTGGTACTAATAGTCATGAATCCCAAATCCTGCAGTCTATGGCAGAGCGTCAGTTAAATAGCAAAGAGTAAGGATGAGACCACAGCCTGCCAGTGACCTTTTCTCTGTCTCATTGTACTTCAAATAGGAAGCCGTTGCTTCTTCCGAAAGGGAGCATAACATGAGGCCCCCAAAACCATGCCACCGGACTCCGAGCCAGGCTGTTTCACACGGGGTACCCTAGAGGGGGCAGGTGAGAGTTCTCCCCAATCCAAGGGACCCAGCTCCAGCAGCCAAAAATCTCCACAACCCAACCACTGCCACACTCAAGGCCACTCCCCACACGCTCAGGCAAATTTTACATATAAGTAAACATATTTCTAGACCTCGAAGCTGTGACACATCACAAAACACTCCCTACCAATCCTCCATAACTACCACACCACATTTGATGGGCTTCAGAGAGTAGGCAACAAATCATAGAGGGAAATATATATATATATGATGCATATACACATATTGTGGTACTAATAGTCATGAATCCCCTGACTATTATAAATATGTATCTCAAATATATATGCCAAATATATACACATATATATTTGTCAGATATATATACCAAAGTTCACATCACCCAAACTTTAACAACATGTTAGTGATATTCTATAGACTGTCTTAATGGCTCCTGCCAAAATAGAACAATCTTCACACTGTTTCCTATATGAACACATTTTTGTAAGCATGTTCAGCAGTTCCTCATAAAAGACAATACAAATTACATTATTTTGGTTGTGTTTGGGGACAGGGATTGGGATTTGGGATGGGAACATCCTGAATTTGATGGTGGGAAGGTGTAATGGTGGTGGGATTGGTGTTTGAATATTGAATGTAATCAAACATTTTGAACTAACTTATAAAATTTTAAAAAAATTAAAGTAATGTGGAGTTTATGCCCAATTCAATCAGCTTAATCAATGGCTGAATAAATAGGAGTGCTCCTGGGGCTGGAGCAATAGTACAGCAGGGAGGGTGTTTGCCTTGCACTCAGCCAACCCGGGTTCAATTCCCGAGCACCGTCAGGGGTAATTCCTGAGTGCAGATCCAGGAGTAACCTCTGTGCATCACCAGGTGTGACCCAAAAAGAAAAAAAAAAAAAGGAGTGCTCCTGCATTATAAAAGAAGAAAATAGGAAGCTGAAGAAGCTCTATTCTATACCCACAGATCATTGACTTTCAAACTGTGTAGAACATTGCTGTATAAACCTGGACAACTTCACTCTCTTGTACTCACTTTCTCAATCTATGTAACAGGGACCATTTAACCATTTCTCAAGCTTCTCAAGGTACCCAGCATCATTCCTGCCACACAGTAGACACATAATATTTATTGCTTTTAACTTCTTTCCATTTTCGGCACCAATCAATAGGCAAGAAAAAGGTTTAATCCAAACTAACGCTTCCCCAAGCAATGTTTTAAAACAATAAGATGATGATAAAAGTAATTCTTTTTTCCCAATCATAAGATAGTTCTTATAATAACTAATCCTCTTTACTAATAAAATGGATACTGGTAATGAGCAGAATCAGATTTCCTGGGGGGAAGGGGGATCATTTAACTGTGATCCCATATGATATCCATGGCACCGTGCATTTTTATTAATTTTTTTAAATTTTATTTTTGCTTTTTGGGTCACACCTAGCTATGCTCAGGGGTCACTCCTGGCTCTGCACTCAGGAATTACTCCTGGTGGTGCTGGGGTATCATAAGGGATGTGGGGGATTGAACCTGGATCAGCCAAGTGCAAGGCAAACATCCTACTTACTGTACTATTGCTCTGGCCCCAGTGCAATTTTAAAAGTGGGGGGGGGATTGGGGCCATACTCACCTTTGCTCAGAGACAACTCTTGTCTCTTTGCTCAGGCATCATTCCTAGTGATACTCATGGACCAGATGTAGTGCTGGGAATCAAACCAGGTTGTCTCTGCGTAAGGTATGTGCTTTATTTTTTTTATCTTTCTTTTTATTTTTTTAAATTTTATTGAATTACCATGTAACTATTGAATCATAGTTACAAGCTTTCATGTTTGGGTTACAATCTCACAATGATCAAACACCCATCCCTCCACCAGTGCACATTCCCCACCACCAATATCCCGGGTATACCCCCCCTTTCCCACCCTCCCCCTGCCTCCATCGCAGACAGTATTCCCCATACTCTCTCTCTACTTTGGGGCATTATGGCTTGCAACACAGACACTGAGAGGTCATCATATTTGGTCCATTATCTACTTTCGGCACACATCTCCCATCCCATCTATCGCTCGAGCCCTTGCATTACATATTGTATTTGAATTGTATTTAAGAATTGTATTTAAGGCGAGCTTCAGAATGGAGTTAGAAAAATGCAAACACTTGTGCTTAGAGTTCACCTCACAAAACTTGTAATGACTCCCTTTCTAAATAACCCGTTTCTGACTTCTAACTAAGCCTTTCCCTTCTTGCTATGTCTTTGCTTCTGATACACAGCTTTTTGGTTGTGAAATACCTCTTGCCTTTTCCTTGTCCATGGGTCCAGGAAAGCCATCTGCAGCTTGAGCTGCCAATTCCTTAGACTCTTTTCTGCCACATTATGCTTTAATTTAGAATCACTGCTAGCTGAACTTCTTCAGTCCTGGCACTTAGCTTTAATTAAATAGCACGGTGCTTCCAAGGAGTGGTCTTGCTAATCTCAAGCAGCCTCCAGTCTTTTTCACCACTTCCCTGCTACTAGATATTTTCTCTGTGCTCCACCAGAAACAGAAAAGAAGGCAAAATAGTCGAACCCTCTGATCCAATCAAGAGAAACTTTTAAACTGAACCCTTTGATGTCATATTCAATGAAGAAGGTCAGCAATTAAATAAATTTTTCATTGCATCACTCTTCTTTCCACCTTTGCTGATACTGAGTCACTCTTAGGCCAAGTTCTATATATATATATTTTTTGCCTTTTGGGTCACTCCCGGTGATGCACTGGGGTTACTCCTGGCTTTACATTCAGGAATTACTCCTGGTGGTGCTCTGGGGATCATATGGGATGCTGGGAATCGAACCCGGATCGGCCACATGCAAGGCAAACACCCTACCCCCTGTGCTATCACTCCAGCCCCAAGCTCTATATTTTTATAGTCTGTACTCTTATGACACCATTGCAGAGTTCATTAAAATGCTTAACCAACTAAAGTGTGTTTAAAGTTATAGTTATCAATACTTTGACCAATTACTGTTTTTGTCTATAGATAAGCTATGTTGTTTCAGCACTCCTAAATCCTGGTATCTAGCAGCACAAATCTGCAAGCGACTGCTTTCATTCTTATCTGCTGCTATAAATCAACAGTGCATGGAACTTATTTAAAAGCATAATTGAAACAACGTTGCATCATTTAATGTGTATCATTAAAATCAACATGGGTATAGACTGCATAAACTCACCACTAAAAATTCAATTTTTGCCTTCCCCATACAGTCAACTTCTCTTACCAATTTTTGTGTTTGTTTATATGCCACATATTAATGAAATCAGGTGATATTTGTCTTACTTATAATAATCATTGTCATCCCGTTGCTCATCTATTTGCTTGGGCAGGCACCAGTAACGTTCCAGTGTGAGACTTGTTGTTACTGTTTTTGGCATATCAAATATGCCACGGGTATCTTGCCAAGCTCTGCTGTGTAGGCGAGATACTCTCGGTAGCTTGCACAGCTCTCCGAGAGGGGCGAAGAAATCAAACCCAGGTCAGCCACGTGCAAGGCAAATGCTCTACCCACTGTGCTATAGTTCCAACCCTTGTCTTACTTAGTCTGATTTATTTCACTAAGCAGAATGCTCTCTCAGTTCATCCGTGTGTTTGCAAATTGCAGGAGTTAATACTACTCTTACTTTGTTGTTGTTTGAGGTTCACACTCTGTAGTGTCAAGGGCTATTCCCAGCGTGATGTTCAGGGTTGCTCCTCGCAGTGCTCAAGGGATAATGCGGTGCTGGGAATGAAACCTGGATCTCCAGCATCAAACCAAGCGTATCCTTCACCCTTTTGAGTTAGCACTATGGCTCAGTATTTGATGAATTTTATAGCTGAGCAGTATGCCATACTTCTCCTCATTTCTGACTTCTGAAACCAGATATTTTCTTTCAGAAATATCTTTACTGTCTCAAAACTATTTTAAATGTCTCTACATCTCATATGTTTGAAAAAATAAACAATTTCTCAAAAATATTTAAAGTCTACTTACAGTGCATTTCTTTATAAATGTTATTAACATTTCACCTATGTACCATCCTATCTGTTAGCCATTTTGGAGTCTTATCTCAGAAAGGGTACCTCATAAACTACTTACTTCATAACCTTTTACCTCATAAACTACTACTTCTCTCAACTACATAACTACTTAAATACGTAACTACTACTTCTCAACTACTTTACTACATAAACTACTATTCTCTTATCATATAAACAACTAATGTTTAACAAGATAACCCAAACTATGGAACTAATAAAAAACGAATTTAAGAAAAATTATTAATGAGCAGTTTGGGGAAAAGATAACATAAGTAATTACAAAACTCATTCTATCTTGTATTAGAGATAAAAATTAGAAACATGAAGGACATACATATATTTCTAATTTCCTTAATTACCTATGTCAACCATGTTGGAATTTATTGAGATAGATTTATATCCTGGTGTAAAAATCTAAGGCATGCTGACAGGTGTGTGCACTCGTGGGCTCTCCAGGCGACTCTGTCTCACTGCCCGTGTTTGGTGCTCTGGAACCACTGTGTATGGATTGGATCAGGACGGCCGTTGGCCAAGGACAGGTGAAGGAAGAACAAGGACCAAGCTGGTTGATGATTACTTACCAATTATTCAATCTTCAATCTTTCTCATCTCCAGCATTCCCAGCTCTGTCCTCTCTCTGGATCTACCTCAGCATCTCAAGATTCTCTTTTCTCTCTCCTCCCTCTTTCTCTCTCCCCCTTGCCCCTAGGCTACACACAGCCAGGTAGCAAAATCATCATAAGAAAGCCCTTCCTGAGGGCCAGGCATTCCAAAACTCTTCCTGACTCTTAAGGTGTTGTTCTCCTTTCATTAGTCCAAACACTCATTAACATCTTAATACTAGTTATTTTTGTATGGACATAGCAAGAGATACATTGAGGCTTGCAAGGAAGCTCTCCTGGGAACATCTTGCCAGACTCAACTACAGCACTCAGGCCAGAGTAATCATTCATCACCCTAGCAGGGTCCAAATCTAGTTATCACTGTTTGGATCATGACAACATTTGTCCATGACCAAGCTCTTAACTTACAGTTAAGCGTTAGGCACTTTTACCAGGCCCATCTCGATGCCAGGGTAGCACACAACTCACTGCTCACAGGTCCATCCTGTCCCTCGTCGGGACCCTGCTTTGGGGGTGCTAGGAAGTAAGGGCAGCTGAGGCTTAGGTCGAGAGAGCAGATACCCAGGAGGAAAATATCATGTAGAGTCAAATGACTCCCAGGTTACAAAAGCATAGCATTTGCTAAGTCTTCCTGTGTCCATACAAAAAGCACATTACTCTGAATAAACTATGCAAAGGACTCAAGGAGAAGAGAAAAACAATATTTACAAGTCAACAGAACACTAAGAAAGAAGCTAGAAATAAACACAGAGGAATGGGAGCACTGTGACAGGAGTACCTGAGGCTATGTTATCCTACACCCTGGGACAACGGGAAAGAACTTCGCTGGCCAAGAGCTGGAGTGATACCACAGTGGGGACAGTGACTGCCTTGTCCTCAGCTGACCCTGCCAGGAGTGATTCCCAAGTGCAAAGTCAGGAGCAACCCCTGAACCTCAGCATCTAAACAAAACAAAACAAAGCAAAGAACTTCACTGTCCAAGATGCGTTTCAACTGCTTTAAATCTCTTTTCTGTGTGCAATGTCCTATAAACAGACTATGGGGTTCGTGAAGACACCCTTGGGCATCTGTGCATTGAAACTTAACTCTAGGTCAGGCAAAGCTGCATGTCAAGGCAGTATCCTAATTATCCTGGAGACAGAACCGAACTCTGTTGCAGCCATTGTTGGTTTTTGCTGGCATTCCTCTCACCCCTGGACTGTCAGACTGTCAGACAGTTGCAATGTCTACCATCTCCCATAATTGCAAAGGTCTAGAAAATCACCAGGGAAGAAAATTCATAGACACACTAAAAATTAAAGGAGCTAAAGTGTAGCAAGAACTTCTTGTGGAGATGACATGTTTTTCTCTCAAGATGCTAAGAGGGCATCTTTCAAAATCCTCCCAAAATGTGATTTAAAAATGTACACCCACCGGATTGACTTCTATGGGCCACTTTAACTCTTAAAAAACGAGGCTAAATTATGACTTTTTTCCGGGGTGTCTGTAGATATGTGAACTAAATTTAGACTTTATATAGACACAGATTTTCTTCCACTTCCCTTTTTTTTGTATCCAGCAGGACTTTATTCTCTATACTCTTAGGAGGTACCAAATTCGTTGCACTGTTAACTTTGAGTTAAAAGTGCCTTGGCCTATTTTTTGAACACAAAATTGGGACGTATTGTCTGACAAAAGATTCTGTGCCTCTCTCAGTGAAAGAATAACTAAGTCAGACAACCAAAAATATAGGACATTCTAAGATATTTCAACAAGTTTTGGTAACAGAGGGGGAATGTTTAGTCAGAATTAGGGGTGTGCTAGCAACAGGCTGTGATGTTTCTGCTTTTAAAACACATTTTCTCTAATGACTTGAAATCCAACTTACCTCTAGATGATCTTAAGTGGTTTTATGATTTCTAATTGAGTTGCTCAGATAGGAAGAGCCTTTCCTTTGATACATGCTAAACAAACATTGGGTGGCTGTGCAATTCTATTAGCAAGTTGGATTCACTAGTTATCATATCTAAAGTCAAATATCCCTTTAGATATTTGACTGGAGAACAAGTCTGGAGAACAGAACCTAACTTGGTGTTGGAGCCCTTCTTTGTGTTTAAATATCCAATCTGTGTTTTACTAAAGAGGAATCCAAATGGCATAGTACCACATTATCTACTAAGCTTCAGGACAAAATCATGTAGCTCAATTTAAGCAACCAAACAGTGATCTGAATATCATAGCTTTGTTATATAGCACCCCATTTTATTTATTATTAACAATATTTCCTCATGATAATATCAAATACTATCATGGGCTGGAGTGATAGCACAGTGGGTAGGGCGTTTGCCTTGCATGCGGCCAACCTGGGTTCAATTCCTCCGTCCCTCTTGGAGAACCTGGCAAGCTACAAAGAGTATCTTACCCACATGGCAGAGCCTGAAAAGCTACTCATGGTGAATTTGATATGCCAAAAACAGTAACAACAAGTCTCACAATGGAGATGCTACTGGTGCCTGCTCAAGCAATCAATGAGCAATGGGATGACAGTGATACAGTGATACAGTGAATATCAAATACATTTATAATTCCTATGCTTATTATTGTTTTCTTGGCAACTAGAAAGCATAATTGTGAAATTCAAAACTTTTATATTATTTCCTCACACATTTAGACAATCTGAGTGTGTTAAAAGACGCAAAGGTTATCTAGTACAGTTTCTGCTCTTCAGCAAAGAGACTTTACTAGTAGACCTTTCTCATCAGTGTCCTCTTTTCCTTGAAAGTAAAGATTTCACACACTTCCATAACTTTCCCTGGGAAGGCAAGGAATGAACAAAGGCAAAAAAATGATCAATTAAGGTATATTAGGCAATATGTGTGGATGACACTTTGATTCAGAATCAGGGGAAGAATCTATGAAGATTTGCTTTATAATAGATTAATCAGATTGCTTGATAATCTAATCCATGATGACTAGAATAAAAAAAATTTGTGCTCCTCCAACAGATGAGTGTCATGTTAAGTGAAATAAGTCAGAGGGATAAGACAATACCAGATAATCCCATTCATCTGTGTGATATAGAAAATACAAGAGAACAGAGAGTACCAAATAATATTAAGACTTTGGCCCATGATTAACGAAGTGAGAATATAAAGGTAAGGGGGTTGGATGATAGTGGGAGAAGCAGAAATGATGAGGTGGGCAGGAAGTACTATAAGGATGTTGGCAGAAAACCTGGGGCACTCTACAAAGGCAATAGAAATGAAGAGCAGGAGAACTGGTCCTTAGTAGGAAACTTGCCACCAAGAGGGTCAGGGATGAGGGGACACGTCAAGGAAGAGACATTGTGACAACGATAGAGGGACATGGTCATTATGGACCAGGCCTAGGTGCTGAAGGGAGGTAAAGTGATATGCACGATACCTTTTCAGCACCAGTGTTGTAAACCACAGTACCTAAAAGGGCGGGGGAGGACAAAAGAAAAAGATAAAAGTGCCTGTTATTGAGACAGGCTTCAGGGCAGGAGGGAAACTGGGGACATTGGTGGAAAGAGGTACACACTGGTGAAGGGATGGGTGCTGGAATATTGTATTCCTGAAACTCAATCATGAACAACTTTGCAATGAATGGTGATTCGATTGTTTAGAAAATATTTTAAAAGAAACCTTTGGGAACTCTATTTTTTATTTTTATTTATTTATTTATTTTACTTTTTTGGGTCACACCTGGTGATGCTCAGGGGTTACTCCTGGCCCTGGACTCAGGAAACTACTTCTGGAGGTGCTCAGGGGACCGTATGGGATGCCCGGGATTGAACTCGGGTTGGCTACATGCAAGGCAAACGCCCTCCCCGCTGTACTATTGCTCCGGCCTGGCCTTGGGCATTTTAACAGTGGTGTGGTGTAGTAATTTTGTGCATCATTACTGTACTTGAATGTGTGACCTAAACTGTAATCAATTTTCAAATAAAACAATGTACCTTAAGTTAATTATTTTAAGATAAACTTTTATTTCAAAAAAAATCTGGTCTACACATTAGTGTTTTTAAAATCATCATCACTAAATCTAATAATTATGGATTAATTTTCCAGATATGTTTAAACGCACAGGTATGTTTTTATTGATTTTAACTTTTAATTCTTTATCTTTAAATTTATACATTTTAAAGAAATGTCTTTAGGTTAGACACATCATTTGATATGTGTTTTCTCACTATTTGTTACAAGTCTCTTGCGTGTTTTAATTTGGGTATATTAGCTATGCAATATTCAGAGTTGAAACACAAATAAACAAAAACCACAAAGTTTCCCATTTGAGTCTTTGACATTTCCTAGAAGAATTTAATATTTTTACAACTTATTGTGCTTACCAATTTTTTTTTTTTTCTGGTCAGAAAGAATTGTATTTTCGGTGGTTAACTTAATGTAATAGAAATGTTGACTTTCAAAAATTATAACAAAAACATATAATGTCATAATGCAATGTTTTTCCACCATTTTTATTGAGGTACCAATTTTTTTTTTTTGTGTATAGATATCCACTTTATTTTTTATTTATTTTTTTTTATAGTTTATTTTTAATTAGTGAGTCAACGTGAGGGTACAGTTACAGATTTATACATTTTTGTGCTCATGTTTCTCCCTTACAGAGTTTGATAACCCATCCCTTCACCAGTGCCCATTCTCCACCACCAGTAAACCCAACATCCCACCCCCCCTTCCCAGTCCCGTCTCCCCCCACCCCACCCTGCCACTATGGCAGGGAATTCCCTTTTGTTCTCTCTCTCTGGTTAGGTGTTGTGGTTTGCAATAAAGGTGTTGAGTGGCCATTGCGTTCAGTCTCTAGTCTATATTTGGCCCGCATCATCTTTCCCCCTCATGACCAACAACCACATTTTACTTGCTGTTCCCTTCTCTGAGTTGCCCAGAGTGAGAGAACAGCCTCCAGTGCTTACCAATTTTTTTGGATAACAGCTTCAGACAAAATTCCTGGTTTATAGCAAATATTTATTAAATGCATGGTGAATATTTGGCCTTTTTTTCTGTTTTCCTTTCTTTACAAAGTCTTCTATTGAAATGAGTTTTCTTTATTTTGTCTTTTTTTTAAATAGCCTGGAACTTATTCATAATATTTCCATTCTTTTGCTAATTTATAATAAAGCTTTAGATAATTATTTTGGTGAACATAGTTTACAGAGGATTTTTTAACTGACATTATTTTTGTATATTCTGATTGTTTATGAGTTTTTCTCAGCCTAATTTGTTGCCCCAAATCATTCTATTGAGATAATGGAACTAATGGACTCCAAAAATGTGTTATTGAATATATATTTTTATTTTAAAAATTAAATTAGATGACTATGTAATACTAAAATCTAAAATCAAGAAAATTAATGTCAAACTATGTATTACTCCAAAATAAAGACATACCTTTTTAAGGATCATTTGATAAAACTGAAGTTATTTCCTTTTGAAGGCATTTTCTTAATCCAGACTATTGAAATTACCCAGCAGGGTGAGGTACCCAATAAATATTCATATCATTACGACCTGCTTTTGATTGTCATTCTCAGGAGGCTACACATAACTATTGAGCTGTTACATGACTCAGTGTTTTCATTGATGAAACTGTATGTTCCTTCTGCTGTTAGTGATGTGTAATCAATTTTTGCAGCTTTATTTGTACTGTCTAGAGCACCAAAGCAAATTGACATTAGCATACATAATTGTAACATCTAACCTTCGGGTTGGCATGAAGCCACACGCAGGTAATAAAAGTAAGATGTTGGAGTGGAAATGGAAGGCCAATTCCACAGTCTAGTTATGATGGACAAAACCTATGAAAGTCAAATGAAATAAGTACAAGTGTACCTGTTAATTAATGTTCAAGCCCACTGATAGATCCTTTACACACTGGTGTTTTTATTTATTTACTTATTTATTTATTTATTTTGCTTTTTGGGTCACACCCATCAATGCTCAGGGGTTACTCCTGGCTCTTCACTCAGGAATTACTCCTGGCAGTGCTCAGGGGACCATATGGGACCATATGGGATGCTGGGAATCAAATCCGGGTCGGCCGCGTGAAGGCAAACGCCCTACCCGCTGTGCTATCGCTCTAGCCCCACACACTGATGTTTTTAAAGAGAAGACTCATTATACAAACAAATTTAAAGGGAAAAGTCTGCTCACATATTTTTATTTAGGGAACTTTCATTTTGGCTTTCTCTTTTCATTCATTTTATTGAAGGCACCATGGATTACCGTAGTGTTAATGGTAGGCTTCCATGCATAGAACATACCAACACCACACCCTCAACCTGAGTGTTTACTTCCCTCCACTGCCATTGTGCTAATCCCCCTCCTAACTTTTCCATGGTAAACTCAATTCCGTAGACTAGTTCTCAGGTTCTGTTGCCTTTGGTCATCTTTCACTCCTTGACTATGTTTCTTTATATCCCACAGATGAGAGAGATCTTTCTGTACTGTCCCCTTCCTTCTGACTAACTTTACTCAGCAGGATACTTTCCAGAATCATCCATATGATAGAAACTAGCTCAACTTCCTTTCTTCTTAGAGCCAAGTAGTATTCCATCGTGTGTGTGTACCAGTTTCTTTATCCCATCATTTGTTCTTGTGCACTTGCGTTGTTTCCAGATTCGGGCTGTAGTGAACAGTGCTACAGAACATAGAGGCAGACATCTTTCCTGAGCAGCATTTTTGGAGCTCTTTGGGTAGATACCAAGAAGCACAATTACTGGGTCATATAGAAGCTCAATTTGTAGTTTTTTCAGAAGTGTCCATGTTGTTTTCCAGAAAAGACTGAACCAGACCAATTTTCTTGAAGAAATTTTAAAAAGTCCCTGTGTTAATCCCTGCATTCTGCAGCAAGGTTACAGGTTGCATTCTGCAGATGGGATTAAGGTGGTTGAGAGACTGTCCTAGCACATGTGCATAGTTTCAAATGTGATCACCAGGGTCCCTGGATGAAGAAGGGGTCCAGATCAGAGCCAGAGGAGACCCAGGCACACTGGAGCACAGGAGGGACTGACGCACTGAATGACTTTTAGGACAATTGAGGCCACGGCAGGTTGGGCATGACCACCAGGGGCTGCAGGAGGCCAGAAAGTTATACTTGCCTAGAATTCACTGACGGGCTCACTTGATGTGGGCCCCGTGAGACCCAGGTTAGACTTCTCTTCCATTTCCGTCTTCTCACATTTCAGTCTTCTCATCCTACATCATCAATGTAGGAAGATCATGTGGCATTGCTTGTGACAATGAGTTACTTATTGGTCCCAGTTTGATCCCACCACACTGCTCAGTGTGACCTTGGACACCCAAAGCACCTGAGAAGGCTCATGGAAATTCCCAGCTCCACACCTTCTAAGCAGAACCTCATTTTTGGCTTCTCATATGAAACAGCCCATTTGCGTGGCTGAGAATCACCCTGAGTGTTCCTGGGGACTCTGGAGCACTGCTTAGAAGATACCACACACACACACACACACACACACACACACACACACGCACACACGCATGCACATGCACACACACAGTTTTTCTGAGTAAAATAAAGAGGTATTCTTGACAGACAGAGACTTAAGACCCACAAATCTCAAGTCATTTTTTTCCAAACCACTCATTTAGTAAGAGAAACAGCCCCTAACCCTCACACCCTTCTGTAGTATTTCAAAAACATACCCTTTCTCAGTGCACAATAAGTGAAGACTTTACAGAGGAAAGCAAAAATTTGTTCTTTCCATGGACAAAGTCAGGAGTAAAAAGAAGCTACAATAACTCGAGTTCATGAAAGCTTACACATAAAAATAAAATATTTTAAAGACCATGAAGGAGGGGTGAAAACTATATTGAAAGGAGTCACACATGATGACACAGGATAAATAGACCTGATTACAAAATAAAATTTTTAATGGATGAGTCATAATTATATCCTTGGTTAAAAGAATGGCATCCACGGACATTAATGGAGAAAAAAATATGTTGTCATCAAATAATGACAGAAAACTGAAAAGAGAATCCCTCCCCCAAATTACAATCTTTTTAAAAATACTAAACAATGGAAACAAAGTGGAACTGGTTGAAAGTGTAAACTTGTCGGTGAAGACTCAAGGAGTGGTGTAAGTGTGCGGATAAAAGTGGGCAGTATTTGGAGTGACCTCCGAAGTCTGGAGGGACTGACCCCATTCCTTTTATACTCTTGGTTCATATTTATCCTCTCCACATCCACATATCCTTTCCTGCTTAAAAGTTCTTTCTATCTCTTCTTCTATGGTGTGACTGCAAAAGTCTACCCAACTTCCTCCACTTTCAGTATCTGATCTCCAACACACACTGTGTTCAGATGACCTTTTCTCCTACTTGACCCTGAAGACTGCCGTTTTCTGACTATCTCTCACCTCAGACATTTTCAATCACGGCTCTGCTTTCTGGAATTCTGGCTGTCAGTCTCAGAGAGAAATGTTCTCAAGGGTTATCAAGACCAAGTCATCTCCTCTCGTTATTGATTGCTTTCACTTTTCTTTCTCCAAGATACTTTATTATCTTAAGCTTTGCCTTCTACTTTCTACCTACAAAATACCCTCTAAACTACCAGACAAGACCAGTCAATTGGCCTTATTTCTATGCATGGTGCTTACTCTCCCTCTCTCTTTCTGCCTCAATGTTTTTGATATGTGATAACTTATTTCCATCTAATTTCTGCCTGTTAGCTCAACTGAAATTACTCCTTCAAAAATGACCCCTGACCTTCTAAAGGCCACCTCTCACATGTTCTTCCTACATTCACATTCTTTATGATCTGCTCTATTTGTCTTTCTGCCTTGTGTCATCTCTGTTTCCATAGCTCTGAAGCTTGTGAATCACTTCCTCTTTTCTCTTTCCTCTCTCTTTTGCTGAATCAATCCTCATCTTTCTTTTAATTCATTTTTATAACATTACCAAAGATTTTTTTCATCTCTTCCTCATGCACTGAGGCTGACAATCTCCAATTTTATGTAAAATGTAATTTTAAGTGCATGAGTCATAATTACATCCTTGGTAGGAAGTGATATAAATAAACGTTAACAGTGAAAGGCATCCTAGAACATAAGTGTGTATATTTTCATCCAAACAATGGCATGGTTTTGCATGGGTGGTTCAGTGGCAGAATTCTCGCCTGCCAATCGATTGCATGGCATTTTTCTGTTTTTCAAATCGGTTTTCTTCAGGCAGCAAGTTTTTAAAATTTCTCCAGGTTATCGAGAGACAATGATAATTTCCTTAATTCCTTTCCAAACTTGAACCTGTTTTTGTTGTCATTGTATAGGCTATTGATTCTAGAAGCACTTTAACAACGTAAAAGTATTTTTATGCCATACTACTAAACTTCACCTTGTTTAAAATAAGTGATCCATTTAATATAGTTTAAGTGACATGATTACATTAGTATTGATATTTATAGTATTTATGTCCAAAATTACTGCATACCAGCCCCACAACCAACTACCTCCTACCACTGTTCCCATGTGAAATTTGATTTACAAATATATTCACTAGTAGCTTAATATGGGAAAGAGAGCAAGTGCTAGTATTCAGTGGTGGGTTTACCTGAGAAATTCACAGCAACATAAGAGAAAGAACTTAGAAAAACGTTGAGAATTTCAGATTTTCCAGATATTAGACTAATGCCTTCAGTGAATTAGCTCATTAAGTTTAAAAACAAAAACTCTTAACAGTTAGGTACTATTGCTCTCCTATTTCACACAAAATAAACCAAAAAAAAAAAAAGTTGAATCACTTATCCAAGCAGCAGAGCTCGAATTCAGAGCTATATCTCTTTGGGGAATTACAATTAAAAGACAGCAATGTAGAACAAAACTCAAGACTGACTCCAAAGCTCACATCCCAGTGAATAATAGTACATTGGATATATAACAAAGTTAAAAGAAATTAGAAATCATATGGCATGATTAATATTTTAGAATAATGGAATTTTACTTCATTTTATAGTATAGAAGAAGGGGGACTACTTTTTTCATTTATTTTTAATTGAGATAACATTGGTTTTCAGGAGTTTAAATGTTCATCTATTCTATGAGCACCTTGTTACCATACCTTGTCCACCACCAAAGTGCCAATATATCTCTACCACAGTCCACTGGACTCTTTTAGCCTACTTCTCTCCCTGCTTACCTCAGTTCTGTGTTATTAGTGCTGGAGTTGTTTTGACAATATATTGTCTATTACCTTGTGTTGTTATGTTATAGACCACATATCAGTGAGATCGTTCCACACTTGTCTATCTCCTTCTAAATTATTTTTCTTAGCAGAACCCCTTCCAGTTCCAGTCATAATGTAACAAATAGGAAGATTTCATCTTTGCTTATAACCAAATAGCATTCCATTGTACATAGAGGTCACATCATCTTTATTTATTTGTCATTAGACACTTAAGTTGTTTCCAAATCTTGGCTATTATAAATCATACCACAATTGACATAGGTATGTGTACATGTTTCCAATTTATTTTTTATTCTTTGGTTAGATGCCTAGGAGAAAATATTGGGATATAATAGAGAAATCTCTTTTCAATTTTTTAAGAAGTTTCATACTGCAGACAATTCTCACTGACATGATAGCACATTGTCATTTTGATTGGTATTCCCTGACAATCAGTGATGATGAACACTTTTTAGATTAACCATCTGAAATGGGATTTTTAAAAAACATTTATCAAGCATTATTTCAAAGATAAAAGCAATCAGATGTGCCAAATTCCACCAATCAGAACTCTTCAAAGTTCTCACTGAACATATCATCTTTTTATTTTTACTGATCACCATGAGATACAGTTACAAAGCTTTCACGATTGAGTTTCAGACATACAATGATCGAACACCCATTCCTCCACCAATGTACATTTCCCACTACCAATGTCCCCAGTATCTCTCCTGCCATTCCCCCAACTGTACCCCCTGCCTCCATGGCAGACAAATTCCTTCTTTCTCTCTCTCTCTCTCTCTCTCTACTTTTGGGCACGGTGGTTTGCAATACAGACACTGAGAGGCCATCCTGTTTGGTCCTGTATCTACTTTCAGCACACATCTCCCATCCTGAATGATACCTCCAACCATCATTGACTTAGTGATTCTTTCTCCATCCCAGCTGCCTTCTCCCCCAGCTCATGAGAAAGACTTCCAACCATGGGACAATCTTCCTGGCCCTTGTCTCTACTGTCTTTGGGTGTCAGTGTCATATTATGTTATTTTATATTCCATAATGAGTGCACTCATTCTAAAACATATCCTCTCCTTCTGTGAACATTCAGTAAGAAGCATAAGTAGATACTATAGATCCCAATTTGGACATCAAATAGTCCAGATTCCAACCTATTCTCCCGCAGATTTAAGAGCTATGTCACTTTAGGCTTGAAATCTAACCACTGAATGCCTTGGTTTTTACCTCTGTAAAGTGGGAATAGTGACAAGGCCCACCTTAGAAGGCAGTTATAAGAAGTGAACTACTATAATTATAAAAAGAAAGGAGTTAAAACCACAAACTAACACAGCAACCTTATTCATAATCAAAGTTGCTCATAACAGACACTATCTCTGGGCTGTTCAATTTCAAAATTCTGAGGTTCCTCAGAATTTACCTCAGAATTTTAATGCAGAGCCTGGCAAGCTCCCCATGATATATTCTATATGTCAAAAACAGTAACAACAAGTCTCACAATGGAGAAGTTACTGGTGCCCACTGGAGCAAATCAATGAACAATGGGAGGACAGTGATATGTAGCATGTCATCGAGCATTTAATCTTGTTTGAAGGAAGAAAAATTCCAAGAAACTAAAGAGTTGTCAGATAACTTATACTAGGTTTTGAATGATGATGAGTGGACAAGAAAACAAATACTTGTATTTTTTACTTGTATATTTTAGATATTAGGTACTTAAGTATTTTAGGTATTTAGATAGAAAAAGGAGCATGAGAAAATACAAATATGTAAAAAAAAAAAGACACATTCAAAAAAGAGAATATTCCAGTAGGCTAGAGAATATGGTTGATCCTCGTTGTGATAGCCTTCTTTAGCTTTCTTGCTGGAGTAATGATATCCTACTATATCTGCTCTAAAAATATATCTGCTCTGCTTCATGATCATCACTGATTACAATAGCTTTCTCAGCTCTATTCATGAAAACTTAGACCATATCACCACACCACATAATCATGTAACAACATTCATTACCTGGCTGGATGCCAGAAATTTGTTTCCTGTGTCTATTTCCCGGCCTCCCTAATTCTGGTTTGTGTGGATTGTCCTAAGGGGTAACAAAGACAGTGATTGGTGAACATTCAATATATTACCTACATGTACACACACACACACACACACACACACACACACACACACACACACTTAGATCCTTCTTTTTAAGTCTATGTCACCTCCAATAACATAAAATACTTTCAATAAAACCATTGTCAAGTATATAAAAATATCTTTCTTCTTTCAATGTTTCCCATTTTAGAGAGAACTTTTTTAAAAAAGGAGTAACCTACATTTTAAGTTTGCTAGTAATTTTAGCAAAGCTTGATTTTGTGATCCCATTTATATGTATGGACCAGGAGTTAATGAATATAAATGACATTATCTTCAAATAAGTAGTGTACAGTGAATCAGTGAATCCGTTCCTATTATCTTCAATAACTCACTGCCCCTAAAACAGCACAATGATTTTTTTTTTTTATCCAACAGATCCATTCAATTAGGCACTAATTTTGATGTGACTTGGGATAAGGTTGAACTTAGAAAGAACAGAGAGAATTCTGAGCTGCGAACATAAAATAATTACTACCCAGATTCTAGTCATGGGACTTCTAACTAGCTCTGGGATTTGGGGGGAAGTCCTAAAATGTCTACAACTTCCTCATCTTTAACATAAACACCTTGAATTACTTTGCTAAAAATTCCTTCTGGCTCTTAGATTCAAGGTTTTTCAATTATACTTAGTTGCAATTCTACTTCAGTTCTCTATCTCATTTTGAAAATGAACTTTGAACATCTTTCCCAATACCTCTTAAATGTTTACATCTCAATAATTATGACAGATGAGATAAAGTAAATGTGAATTTTCCTGAATAGCAAGATAAAACTAGTGTTCTCAAATCTTGAAATAAATGTACTCTCAACATAACCTTTACATATTTTATTTGACACAATTCTATTAATACTATTGTATCAAAATGAAACTTTTTCCTTCTCTATAGATTAGATTTGTGATATATCATTTGATTTCTTACCATATTATGACTTTGGGTTTAAAAATCTAAGTAACAATTATTATTTTCAATAACATGACAAACTAATAAAAATAAGTAAATAAAATCTCATTGTTCTTTTCCTGTAAAATGCTAGCCTTTAAAGAATAAATGTATTATTTTCATAAAGAAATTAAAGTATAAACTGTAAGTGTGCATCTTAGCATTTATTAAGACAAATAAGACATTAAGCAATGAACTACATGCAAAGTTAAGCTCTCACATCAAAAAAAATCATGCAAATTTTTCTTTGTAACCCTGTTATATAAAGGTGTTCATGATTAAAATCAAATCAACATAATTTAAAATCACAACATTTCTAGAGCACCCAATCTCTTTTTTCCCTAAAAATCATAAATAGTCTCTTTCTGTATTCCACAATAATTTTTTCTATCCCAGAGACATAAATAAGTTTCCAGTGACTCCCAGAACCAGGAATAAAGACAAATTACTTGACTCACTGAATTCTGATACTATTTAACCAAAGTTATAGATAGTACAGTTTTATGATTATTAAAGTGGTAGAACTTAGTTTTGTCAAGGAAATCATAGCTATAATAGAAGACCCCCAAAATAATTTTAGAAGCTGGGCATCTTTATTAGTTAATATTTATCTCTTTAATTTGTGACACGTTTATATCCTAACTGTAGATTAATGACAATAAAAATCAATGGCATTTTTCAGTCATGAGTATGGTGACTTATTCCTAAGAGTAAAAGTAAGCCCTCCATAGCCAGCTACTTGCCATTTATATTAATCACCCTAATATTAATGGACATATTGTAATCTCCTTGCAGTACAAAAAAGCTACACTGATTAATCAAATTAGGTGTTGAAGATCTTAGTATTAAAAACAGAACACATGTCTATTTTTTGTTATCAAACGCAGCTAAGTCTGAAGAGAACAAAAAACCACGGTACTAATCTACTTTTGCTTATGGTTAAATGCATGGAGAAACTATAGCCCTTATTTTAAAGCAAGTGTGCTCCACTTAGATGTGTGCTAGAATTTCTAAACAATAACACCCACTTCAAAGACAGCAAAATATTAGAGATTCTCTCATTGATTAATCAATTGCAGAGCTTTCAATAAAAACCCACAGGGGAAAAACATAAAGTCTTTATTTTCTAGATTTTTTCAAAGATATAATAAAGAATATAACAGTTTGTAAATACTGAAAATTGTATTTTCATGTTGACTGATTAAAGTCTGTTAACATGAAACAGCAGCCATCAGCTTTTTTGCTTTGTGTGCAGAATTTTAAAACGTATGAGATGCTTGGTCAAATAATGAGTAAAATCACGTCCATGCATTAGTATTTTTAAGAGGCCAAAAATGATATTCTATTACCATGATAAGACTAGAATTAATTTAAATAACTTTGGGCTTGATTCATGAAAAACAAAAATACTTACACAGTAGGGGGGCATTATTTCTGCATTTTTTTATATGCACAAGTCATGGTCTGTATTCAACTTCCAATTCAAAAAGAAAAGTTGCAGATTTATGTAGGCAGGTTTTTGTGTGAGTGCACGGTTCCAAAGTGAAAAATAAATAAGCCAGTAGAGAACGAACGCCTTTTAGCAGAGTGTTAAAAGGATTGCAAGCTGAATTCAAAACAAAAATGAAACCTCATCCCAATAAATTATTATCAAAATGTTAGCAAGCGTGGTGTTATCACACACGAACTGCAAGGACACGATGATGACAGAAAGAAAACAGCCACATAAATCAATTTAAAATAGCCCTTTGCTCTGTCTAGGGCAAAACTTTCATCCCCAACTGAATCTCATCTCCTCCTTCTCAACTCTAAAATAAAATGGCATCTGTCCAAATCACTAAAAATAATTTAAAATAAATCCCTGGAGATATTGCTGCCAAACTTTGTAAAGCCTTCCATGTTTAAGAAACAATGTAAGAAAAGAATTCTTTTCAGAAATGCTCTCCCTTTTAAATCTGAATTAAGTAGACACCAGGTTTTAAACTCCACCAGAGATACAGAGACATTTGAGGTTTTTTAATCTTCATTCCTGTTGGCAACTATATTTTTTATAAAATAGAAAAGTATAAAGAAATGGATTGTATACACAAAATAATTTATCTTTGTCAAGGTCGTTTCCATGAAGGTGAATAAGTTTAACTCATTAAAAGTTTTTTTCTGGATTTTTATGGACATTTGTAAAAGGCCAGTTTTAAAACATTCAAATCAGATCTGAAACTTTTAAAATCACCGCTAAAACAAAAAATGGTAAAATTTCTAATAAAAATGGGCTTTGTGATTACTGATCACGAAGTCATTTTAAAAGTAACTAAAGTAAATCAACCTTGCTTATAATTTTAAATGAAATGAGCTCTTTGTGTTTATCATATTTTGTGTTTCTAGAGTGTCAGAAGAAGTAATCAATTTTATCTGAAGAGAACATATTAGAAATAGGCACTCAGCTCTTTCTCACATTTTGAGAGATATCATGTTTGTTCCTTTCTCTTGGTCCTTTAAACTTCCAGGAAATCCTAGCTATTTCATAGGTGATCCAGTCACCGCTTTCTATCTTTAGCTTTATGGAGTTCCTCTTTAATCAGGTCACAAAAATAACTGCAGAAAGGAACTTCAACATACAAGACATCTGTATAAGTCTTGCGAAAACTATTACATCATAACACTGAAGTGCCTCAACTTCCCTTCTCACTCTTCAAACAGACGACTCCCATGACCCCCTACCATTTAGCATCCCTCCTTCAGCTAAAGAGGGGCAGAAATCCACTTGCAATTTAGACAGTTACCAAATTACCAAAACTAGTACAGCAACTCTTAATGAGCAAAACCATTAACAATTTTTCCGACTGGAGCCCCTGTTCAAATACCTTGGATACCTTGTTAGCACAGAATGAGGTGTTCAATCAAGAGACTGGGAATTGGAAGTACCAGGGCACATTTTGAGTGGTGATTACCAGGGCGAGAGGGTGAGTGCCAAAGTAACAGTCTTCTACGCTGCAGGAAGCTGAGAAACCTCCGCGTCTACATTTGTAAATCAGGCCCGATGATTACAGCAGTCACAAGCAAAGAACATATGAAACAATTATTTGCACCATTCTTTCACTGTTTTAATTTGCTCTCTAAATGAACAAGATGATCCCCAGAGTCTCTGGTATTTTGTCTTTATAAATTTAGAGCACGCTTTAAGATTTTTCATGGCACTGTAAGCAAAGGAAAAGACGAGAGAAATCATTTCAAAGAGCATTCTTCTTTTCTCTTTTTTCACACAAGCTATGTTATTCAGTTTTGTTATAACTTAAAATGGGCAAAACCATCTGCATAAGTTTAATTTTTATATTTTTCTGGTTGAGTCTGTTTAAAACAGGAAGCATATGTTTGTTAATAATTAATTTCTAATTTTTGTATTATTGCTTCCCTTTTAGTCATAAGACTTAAACATGAGAGGAAACACTTGTATAAAATTGGTGAGAAATACCAAAATACGGTTCCAGTTTTTACCCAGCTTAATCCATTCTCGCCAAGTTAACAGTTTACAAATAACTTACTGAAAAAAAATTTTCAGTTATAAAGTTTAAGTCATCCTCAAAACTTAATAAAGAAGCAATATTAAACATATATATTTTGTTTATATGTAACAGGGAAATATTACTTTTGAAACAAGGATTCTTTTGCTTATTTTTAAATGTGTGAAAACAAAACTGAAGTCAAAAATTAAAAATTTTAAGCGTCAGTACATTGACTTGATCTTGTAACTCTTAAGCACATGTTTTTCTAAGTTGGAAATGAAGAGCAATTAAAATTTAGGTGTCATTTTTAAAAGTTTATGATTAGTCAAAGGAATTGCAAATGTACATTTATGTACATTAATAATTTTAATGTGTAATTTCCCTATTTATAATTACTCAGACAATGACAACCTAATTGAGATATAGCTTTGTTACTGTAATTATAGACATGAAATAATACCTTGATTTCCATTTTATAAACAATTATATAATGACTTAATTTGAAAAGGAACTTTTAGGAGAGCTCACTTTAAGCACAAATTAATTTTGTTTAACACAAAATATATTAAATTTTAGGTTCTGCATCTGTATTTTCTTCAACAGTTCGGATACTGAAAACTGTTAAGTATTTTTTAAGCCTTCAATCCATTTGTGAATTTCAAAACATTCCAACATACTGCTTTTATAAGCAAGAAAGGAAAATAATATAATTTTAACTATTCTCGACTGGTTTCTGAAATTCTATTAAATATAATGATTAGGTTTATTTTTAAAACAGTTTTATATGTTTTTCTGGAGAGTCTTCTATTTCCTCTTGACTATTACTTCTGTCAGTTTCTTTGCTGAGTGGTACAATATTGAATTCCCAGATTTTGATTCCCATACCAAATCAATGGTTTTAAACACTGTAAACTCATATGAGATATTAACATGTAATTTTGAAACATATTACAATCATATCATTTGTCCCCCAAACACACAGTGATTATTGTTGAAAAGCTTTCCAACTTCTAAAATCATTTTCATCATGTGCTATCCAAATGCAGAGGGCGCTGTTGCTCGAGTATTTTGAAAGTGTTCTTTAAAGCAAAACACATTCAGCTCACAGTTCACTATTTGTTTTTCAATTCTGTCTGTAATTTCCAGTGGAAGTATTAACATTAAAGCCTGGATTTAATGTGAAGTTATGAAAAAAATGCTTATGCAATAGATCACTAAAGTGGTTGTCTTTGCCAGCAAGCATAGATGCATTTTTAATTATACCTGAGTTCCATTGAATCCTTAATTCATTTTAACATGCTGACTACTCGATTTTGGAGAACTGTTTCAATTTTCTGGTATTACAACTATGTGAAAAGAATGATCTTGAACTTAGAAGAGAAGTGCTGGAAACTTAAGAAACACCATTTACTTTCAAATGCTTCAGGAAAAAATAATGAGATGTGAGGAAATGCTCATAGTTGTTGATTTGCTTGGGGGACATGTTCTATTACATTTTCAATTTTTTAGATATATATTTCAAACTAAAAAGGTAAGAGAGATAGTCATTACTTATCTCATACTAGTTACCCTAGCTAATTATCTTACCAAGCAAATAGCTATTTTAAAATATTTTTATTGCATATTTTAAAATATTTACATTTAATTTTTAGTTGAATCGTAAAATTTTAAAGTTGATCTGATTTACCTTACAAATAGACCATTTCCCATTTATCTCAGTAGCTAAGTCTGTGCAAGGTATATAATTTTAAAGTAAAAACTTACTTTCACTTTATCATAACAAAATTTTTTAAAATCATAGTACTATGAATAGAATAAAAACAGAAGAGTGATTTCTGAAAAAAATAACATTTTTTCTAATATCATGAAATCATCATGGGTTCACCTCTTTTTTTGTTTCATAATATAATGATCACTGCTCATAATTTAAGACAGGATCAACATTCCAAACAAATCAGAGTCAATCTTGTTACAAATTTATAAAATTTAAGGAAGTCATCATTAAAATTAATAAAAATCAATTTTAAAATGTAACAATTTGGAGATGTCTTTGAATATCAAGTTTTAAACAAATTTTACAGAAACCAAGCAGCATCTTACCAGAAATGATCAACGCTGTGTAAGAATTATTATTCCAGATTTAAAATATATGAAATGTAAAAGTCAGACACTGAGTAGAGATGATATTCTAACACTGTTTTCATTCTGAATTCTTTATTTAATTCTTAGACTTCTGTCTCAAAATGTTTCTTTTTCTAATTGCGTATTTAATACAGCTACTGGTATATTTTGTATTGTGGCATACAATGAATGGTATTATGAGGGCACTCTCCAGTTCAATAAAATTTTATTTGAAATTACTGAGATTTTTAAGTGACTATTTCTCCTTTATTTTGTCAAACACCATTGAGGCAGCAATAACTCTCCCTCTTTTAAGTTCAACTTGCAGAAAGAAAGAGGAAGAGAATGGTAGTGGAGTGGATATGTAAATATATACATTCAAAATATAGCCACAAAACCAAGGCACCAAAGAGCATAAATATAGCTGATGGAAAAGTTTTGAATGTATTTCAGGCAGAACTTTGCATCACTTCAAGTTTTCACAAAATCAAAACAAGCGTGGCAGGAAGCGCCAGCAGAAAAAGCAGTTGGCTGGAGTCAGTTCCTATCTCGCCCCTGTCAATGAAGCATCTGAAACTTTGTGCGGTTCAAGTGTATCTAATCCCGCACAAGCAGGCATTGTCTGATTTTTATGGTGTCCAGGCACATGCAAGAAGTTTTCCACCTTTAAAAAAATAAGGAGGTGGGGGTCCGGGACCGTGTGAGGGAAGCTGATCCCTAACGGAGTAACAGTGGTCCTTGTATGATTGGCAAGTTCTTTTGGGCCGAGATACCCCCCAGCCTGACTGACGAGGTCGCTGAGATGCAGTTGAGATGCAGTTCGGCCCTGTCTTTATGTCAAATCACTGCCATCAAAACAATGGCTCATATTACATGAAAATCTTGTGCAAATGAGCCATAATGGGACTGAATGACAATCCCCTAAAACCATACAGCAGGATTCCCCTTTGATCTGAAATACTGTTAATCTTTCTCAAACATCGCACTCTAAGTATACTTGGCAAATCCTGTATGAGAGAGTCCGGACAGGACAGACCCAGAGATAAATGAGCTGTAAATTTAATAGGCACCAATAATAATAATAAAAAAAAGTTCCACCTTGATCACAGGCTTCCATTTGATTTGAATATTTAATTTTTCATTTGTTGCGGTGGTGGCGGTGGTTATTTGGGTTAGGTTTTGCAGAACATTTACTCTTTGTTTTTAAATCACAGAGTCAGTGGCTTTGTACTGGGTCCATTTCAGTACACTGGGTCCATTTTAAATAGCTCATGTTAAAAAATTTATTTCAGAAAAGACTTCCAGGGGTTCTAATAATTAGCAAATGTCTGAAATGCCTTATTTACATAGGCTTTTGTCATTAATCATACTGGTCTCAGACCGATGGCTTTATATGATGTTCTGCCAAAACAGAGAGAGGAGTGAGGGAGAGAGAATGAGAGAGAAGACTGGAGTATGTTTTCTAGCCTAAAAGAATGATTTAAGTGTTTCTATTTGTAAGGGTGCTTAAACAGCCATCGAAATACCCCACAAGGAGTTAGATAGATCACCCCTTAGCTAATAAAAGGTATTTTCTTTGCTCTGTAATATCAGAATCAAATCGTTCGGTTGGGTAGCCAAATATGTAAGGCACATGTAGACTAATGCAAGCTCAGTCAATCACGATAATTCAGTGCTGGTAGGAAATATGCCTGTACAGTTGTGCTGTGCTTTTGAAGTGTTGCCTAAAAATCAGCCTTGGGCTTCAAAGAAAGAAGGATTATAGCCTTTATCCAGCAATTAATATGGCTGGAACTCAGAATGTCAGCGTCCAGCCATGATCCAGGATGGACAGTGGTATAACAGGACTCCTTTCTCCTTTGCCTCTTAGAGTAAATCATAAAATATAAATAAGGAGTGAAATATTATTCAGTGCATTGCAGGAAGGAAGGGGGTGGGGGGAGCAACCCCCCACTCACTTGTTTTTTTCACATGCAGACAAACCCTCTCCCCCCTAAAGTGATGTCTCCCACTCTCCTACCTAGGGCATTTTAATCTCCCACCAACTGTTAAAGAGAAAGAAAGCAATTCCTTTCCCCTTCTAACCTAGCTCGAATGTCAACCTCTTCAAGTTCCTCCTCCCTGTCAGAGTTCAAGGGTTCAAAACTGGTCAGAGTATCAGACCAGAGAAGGAAAAGCAGCGGGGTTTGGCAGGAAAAGTTTAAGAACACGAGATTAGACAGAGGAATCCGCAGAGACACCCATGTAAAGTTTCGTGTTTATCCTCCATCTCATTTTAAGTGAAATCTGTCAAGACCCTCAAGTGGATGAGGGAACCCCTTCTGTTCATAGTTGCTACTGCTAATGGTCCTTAAAATGCCATTCATTTCTACTTAATACCTTGGTATATGTTGGAGGTTGGGTATTAGGGGATGAATGGCCTCACCTTCATAACAATAGCTTCTTTGGAATTACATTTCAACAAGATATGGTTATCTGGGTCTAAAGGGGAAGGGGATATATCAACCCTCTCTTCCAGGAGGGGTGAAGAAAAATGAACAAAATCTATTACTGCATTTGGAGAAAAATTCTCCCTTGAAACAGACAGACCTCACAGAACCACTTTGCCCTTGGAACTCTTACACTGTGACTGTAATTTTTTTGCACATTCTTTTTCTACTGACTCTGAGGAAAACCTATACATAAAGTATTTACAGAAGAGGACTGAGGTATCATGATAGGGTAAGCAACGGCTTTCATTAGTAAGCAATGTTTATGGCTTTTCTCATGGAAGATGCTTGAAGAATGATAACCATAAACCTAATACTAACCAAAATATTTTAAATTTAATAGCCTCTTTTGCCAGTAACACATATTTACCTTAGATCCCACACATAAGTGCAGAATTAAGAGCATGGAGACATTTGCTCTGTCTGCATTCCTCTTGCATTTAAGATAGTTCTGTTTTCAGAAGCTCTTACATTTGGCACTCTTGGACAGTGTATTTTTATTGAGGTTCCGTGGAAAATTGGAAGGAAGAAGAAAAGGTGGTTCAAGCATCTATGAGAAGCCAGTGAGAGACACAGGCTCATTCTGTTGATGATGGGGCAAAATGTGTACAAATTTTCCCTTTCTCATTGACTTCTTGCTACTGATGCTTGGGGTTTCCCAGTTCTAGGTCGTCAATCAGGGAACTCATCGTGGCTATTTCACCACAAAACAAGTTTTCAGGACTTAAAAGACACTATGTGACAGAATTGTCACATAGATCTAAATATAAGACAGCAGACCAACACCTTCTAGCCAGAAAAACAAAACTAAGAAAACTGGAAAAGAGGTTGTGGTCTGTTTTGTCAATTTTTATCTGAATGATTTATAAATGTCATAAAATTCTCAGGGCATTATCATTAGCCCAGACCTTGGAATTTAGGCAACATTTATTATATAAAAATATATCATGGAATATGCATACCATGGATTTTGTAAATTTTTATTAAAGTAAATGATTCTTTATTATGTATTCTTTATTATAATACATCTGTATGCACTATATTATGTTAACCACTAAATTTAAATTCCATCCATTCTACATAATGTACCCATTTAGTTATCAGTAGGGTCTGGTTGTTGAATCCAAACTACTACAAGTAGTTTTTAAAAAACATAACTTAGAGTTTAATGATATTAACCTGCCTCAAATCATTATCCTACCCTACAGCCCCTCAGTTACCACATATCTCTAAACCTAGAGACATAAATATATATAAATACAGATTATAATTCTGAACACTTATTAATAGATCCTATTTAAGTGTATCACTTTGTGTTTCTTGACAGGTAAAACTCTTCTGTTGTTCATCTAAAATTAGTAATTTTTCTATCTGTACTATAAAATCGATTTTTAAAAGCCATATGGACTAAAAAATAATCATTTTTGAAAGAAACAAACAAAAATCCCAAGCTACTGTTTTTATAAAGCTGAAATTTCTGTGGCATCAACATTTCCAAGTGGTTCTATTTCTTGTTCTTAAAACCTCTCGGTCTTCTCTGGGGAATTCAACTTCTTGACATATTTAATTTTGTCAGAATGAGTAGCACATTTACATAGCCCCAAAAATCTAAATTAAGAATGAAAATGTGAAGGAATAAAACTTCTTTTGTCCACTTTCCTTCCACTCTCCCATCAGGTAACCTGCGTGACTTTGACATGTGTTTCTGAGTAACTTTGTGTGAATACAGGAATCGGGGCAACACAGGACCCCTCTGAAATCTCCACATTTGTGTTCCTCACCCCTCCCCTGGCCTCACACTTCATTACCAGAACAAAGCCCGCATTTTCCCACTCACCCACTAACTCCTCCTCACCCATCTCTCTTTTCCCTTTCACCCTGAACAATAGAAAAGGTATTCTTTTTCCTAGCAGAGCCCAATTCTTCCACAAGGGTTTAAACACCTTCTTTTATGTTCTCTCATCATGTGGTTCCTTCATTTCTTTCCTTTCTGCTCCTGCCTCTTCATGGTCTACTGCTCTGAGTGCTGGAGCTAGTCCTTGAAATTAAAATAAACGTAAGTGAGTTAGACCTTCTTTTTTTTTTAATGCACTTCCTTAGTTGTACTAGCCACATTTCTGCATGTATTGGTGGCCCCTGGGTTAAACTACTGAACAGCAAGATCAAGTTCTGCTGGACAGAGAACGTTCCACTCGATAATGTATGCTCGAAAACTGATAAATGCTTGACAACATTGCACAGCAACTGTGATTTTGGTTCAGTGATTTTCTTAACAAGTTTCAGTTTCTTTATCTAATACAGAGAGAAAAGAGTAGTATCAAACCTCGTGGATTATTATACATAAAGAACATGCATTCTGTAAAACTGCCATAAATATATAATCTAAATAATCATATAGCAATAGGTATGGAAATAGAAATAGACATCTAAAGACGAAATCATTTTAAAGAAATTCTTAGTTTTCTCTCTTCCATAATAAATGCAGTCGGTGCCATTGAAGTTATTGATTTTAATCTTAAGCAATCTTAACCAATTGCATATTTGTCCTCATGAGCTGTTGAGTAGACCCTTCTTAGGTTTTCACTTCACTTAATACATATTTTAAATATGGTATTATTGTGTCATGTCCCTACCTTTTGGTTTTGCCATTCTGTTTGCATTAAAAGTTATCAATAAATTTTAGTTGGATTGAATTTTATTTTTAGTTGGATTGAATCAATACTTAAATGTATTTTGTGCATGAGAATTTTTCTCACTTTATTGAAACTATTCTCTCACTTAGGTATTCAAGTTATTTTCCTCCTTATCTTTTGCTCTAGCAATTGCAGAATTTGTAATATTGTCAACTTTATGGCATCCTAAATTTTCAGACCTGTTAATCCATATGAATTGCTTTAGTCTCTTTCCCAGTATAAATATTATTGTTAAGAAATCTGCTTTTAATCAAAAGTATGCTTTCTATCACTAGTAACCAAGATAATTAAGTTCCTTTAAAAATATCTGATTACATTTGCAAATTCTATTACCAGAAATAAAATAATTAAAAAGGGAAGAAAAATCATTAGCATTGTATAAAATTGCTATTTGTTTTCTGAATAAAAATAATTTTTCAAAAAAAGGAATATTTTCTAAAGATGCCTGCAATGAGATACTTGTTTTCTGAAAATATTAGTAACTAAGATTTTCAAAAAGATGCCTTTCATCAACTTATCTCTGTACAGAAGTGAATGCATCATCATTCTCTCAAATCACCTGCATATTTGTTAAACTACTATAGATATTTATGAAATGTTTGATCAAATTTTTCTATAAGAAATATTTCTATAAGAAATTTCTATAAGAAAATCCAATTTATAGAAACAAAAATTTGGGCAAGGAGGTATCACACAAAATTAATTTTTTAATCCATTTTTGCATTTACATATTTTATATACCTAATATCATTCAATATTCAACAGAATTTATAACTTTTGAGTAATTTCATGCCATATAAAATGAATGTATACACAAATGTGTGTATACATACACACAAATATGTGTATTTTATGTATATATAAGACCAAATAACGGGGCTGGAGCAATAGCACAGCAGGTAGGGCGTTTGCCTTGCATGCGGCCAACCCAGGTTCGATTCCCAGCATTCCATATGGTCCCCTGAGCACTGCCAGGGGTAATTCCTGAGTGCAGAGCAGGAGTAACCCCTGTGCATCACCTGGTGTGACCCAAAAAGCAAAAAACAGAAAAGAAAAGAAAAGACCAAATAAGGTAGCATACATTTAAAAGTATTCTACTCTAATGTCACTGTCACTGTCATCCCATTGCTCATCGATTTGCTCGAGCAAGTACCAGTAATGTCTCCATTGTGAGACTTGTTGTTACTGTATTTGGCATACGGAATATGCCACAGGTAGTTTGCCAGGCTTTCCTGTGTGGGCAAGATACTCTCAGTAGCTTGCCGGGCTCTCTGAGACGGGCGGAGGAACCAAACCTGGGTTGGCCACATGCAAGACAAACTCCTTACCCACTGTGCTATGGGTCCAGCCTACTCTAATGCAAAAAAGATTAAATTGTGTTCATAAAATGGAACATTGAGCAACCATTAGGAAAGTACAAATAGCTGTAGCTTGATGATAAATACATAAATAGATGCAAAGATATCTTTTTTTTTTTTTTTTTGCTTTTTCATCAGACCCGGCAATGCACAGGGGTTACTCCTGGCTCATGCACACAGGATTTACTCCTGGCAGAACTTGGTGGACCATATGGGATGCTAGGAATTGAACCCAGGTTGGCCACGTGTAAGGCAAACGCCCTACCCGCTGTGCTATCACTTCAGTCCCAGATGCAAAGATATCTTTTAAATATAGTTAAGTATTTTAAAAATTGCAAAGAGAATGAACATTTTGCTGCTAGCATAAGAAATTAGTGATCAAAACATGGAAAGTATCATGTTAAGTGAAATGAGTTAGAAAGAAAAAGACAGACATAGAAAGATCACACTCATCTGTGGAATATAAAATAACAGAGTGTGAGACTAACACCCAAGAGTAGTAGAGATAAGGACCAGGAGATCTGCCCCACACTTATAAACTGGCCTCACATGCTGGGGGGAAAAGGCAGCTCAGATAGAGAAGGGAACACCAAGTAGAGGATGTTGGGAGGACTCATTCGGGTTGGAAGATGCAAACTGAAAGTAGACTATAGACCGAACATGAAGGCCCTCAATAACACTATTACAAACTGCAACACCCAAAAGGAGAAAGAACAAAAGGTAATAATACCCTGCTGCAGAGGCAGGGTGGGGTGGTGGGGGATGGGGTGGGGGTGGTGAGAGGGATACTGGGATCATTGGTGGAGGTGAATGGGCACTGGTGGAGGGATGGGTTAACGGTCACTGTGAGTGAAATGCAAACACAAATGTTCATAAGTTTGTAACTGTACATCACAGTGATTCTCTAATAAAAAATTTTCTAAAAAAAAAAGAAATTTACTGATCTACCTATATACAAACTTACATATTTAAAGTTATTTAGACTAAGAAAGAAGTGTTTTTTTTCTATTTGAACTTTTTGCAAATTTTTACCATACTTTAATTTTTATCAAATTAGCATGCTTAGTCTTTTAAAAATATGTTTAATGCCTTCCACTGTTGGGGTTAGAAAGACCATACAGGACTTAACAAAATTGCCTTGCATCTCGATAACCCAAGTTCAAATCCCTAGCACCACATGTGGTCCCCTGTGTACTGCCAAGGGTAACACCTGAGCAGAGAGCTAAAACGAGCCATTAGAAACCTCTAAGTGTCCCAGAAATAGTGAAAATTTGTTTCATAACTCCTGACCTAGATATTCAGCCAAGCAATACTTGTTTGTATGACCTACCTGCATCTTGCGCCTAAAAGCAGCGTAACATTCATATAAGCCAATAATTTTATTTACTATGTATTAGATTCTTGTTATGACAAGACCCATCTCATACAAACAGTTCTCAAGTCTTTCCATTGCAGTCATATACTTTTAAAGATTTATATGATTTAGTTGTATAAATATTGTTCCTTGCTGAGTCAAATGATAGCAAAATGTGCTATCATAATTTTCCTTTTCTGGCATTACTTTTATGTTTCATAGAGTCAATATTTGTCCTTTTCAAGTTGGGATATCATTCTACTAGTTCTATTATTGGACCATAATTCAATCTCCTAAAATTTTCAGCAGAATTCTAATAATTATCTCAGAATTTTCCCACATTGTCAAAAAGAAGTCAAATCAATCTGAAATGATTTCCCCCCCCCCAACCCTTCATTATCTTTGTACTTCCTTTCTTCCTTTCCTTTTGGAGTGATTGATATAGGAAATAGAAAAGAAGCAAAATCAAAACTCAAGGATTTATTATCAGGAAGAAAATATTTTGTAGACTTCACTCATAGTTTTGCATAATATATTCTGCAACTTCAAATCTGCTGCAGTTTTCATTGCACATATACGGGCCATAATCATCAAAATATATAATGTAAATGAGTGGAGAAAGTCTGTAGAACAAAGTGCGTAACAAGCAAGAAATTTCAGAGACAGAAACTCAGCCTCCATATAGACAAGAAAACTAGGATTGGAAAAACACTCATAAATAAAAGAGCAGAACTAGGTTTTAGTTCCAGATGACTATATTCTTGTTGAAAGATACATTTATTTTCTGTTTTTAGGCTCATAAATCAGATTTCTGTGACATTTCTATAAATTTGAGGTGCTTGTAGTGAGTATCAAAGTTTTTATAAACATGACTGGGCAGACAAAACTCATCTCCAGATAGAGCCAAGCCTTAGGGAGCAATCTATCTACCTATCTACACATTCCCTGACTACAGATACTCCATAAAAATAGGTAGCACTGTAGCACTGTCGTCCCATTGTTCATCGATTTGCTTGAGTGGGCATCAGGAACATTTCCATTGTGAGACTTGTTGTTACTGTTTTGGACATATGGAATACTCCACAGGTAGCTTTCCAGGCTCTCCGAGAGAGACAGAGGAATTGAACTCAGGTCGGCCGCATGCAAGGCGAATGCACTACCTGCTGTGCTATTGCTCCAGTCATATAATAATAGGTATGGATTTCAATTAGTCCTTTAGCCTAAGATCCATTAGAATCTGGAGGAGCAAGTGAGCCTCACACAATAATTTTATATAAAACATATGATAGAGTAAGACTACTGAAGTTCAGTAATTACAGCTATACTGTTTTTTGTTTGATTATTTGTTTGGGGACTACACCAGGAAGTATTCAGTACTTATTCCTCCTCCTGTGGTCCAGGATAACGCCTCGAAGTACTGGGGACCACATACAATGCCAGAGATCAAACTGGATTTGGCCGTTTGCGGGACAAGCTTCTAAACCCCTGTTCATGATTCATTATCTTATAATGAGAAAGTCTATGTCTAAAAGCACATAACAATTTATTCAAAGTTTCAGAGAGCCAGGCTGGAAAGATAGAACATTGGGTAAAGTGATTGATACCTGAGTGCAGGGCCAGGTGTAACTCCTGAGCATCAATCACCCAGTATGACACCAAAGCCAAAAAACGTACAAAAACTAAAAAACGATATCCAAGTTTCAGAGAGCCTAAAATATACCAACGTAACCATTTCTGTATTTTCTTTGAAGGGAAGTAAGTTTATTAGATTCCAAGGTATAATTCTTGTCTAGCTCACTATCACTATCGACTTGCTATTTCTTATTTTAATTCAAATCACTATTCATCATAAAGTCTCCTTCAGTTCGTTCCATGAAACCAACCAAAATGATTTCAATGTGCCATTTGAAAAGCTTTATGTAACTAAAATAAATAATAATCATGTGGCGATTCTGTATTAAGTAATATCCACATGGGTCTTTATGAGCTATTGGCAAGACTCCCATCTTGAACCACCCACTTGACTTTGAATGGACATGGAAAAATGGCTATATTTCATGCAGAGCGTATGTGCCCAGGTAATTTTCAAACTCCCACTCTGGTTCTTCGGACCTAGAATTTTTTAAGCTCTTTTGACTTCACACATTGAAATTTATGGCGCATTTCACAGTGTTTCCTGCCGTGGACTTCATCAGGTCCTGACTGCCAGGCCACTAGGAGACAAGAAATGGACGCTGGAAAACCCCGCCCGTGGCTGTTCTTAGCTAAAGAACTGCAAACATGACCGATGTTCCTGCAAATCTTCCTGGGTTGTCAGAAGAAAAATGGCAGTGAACTGCAGCCATTCAATGAAGCAATATTTTCCTTATTACTTGCAACGCCTTTTATTTAGCCTCAACAGTATCATATTTGAAATGATTTTATGACTGGGGGCAATTGCTCAGTGGCCATCTGTTCTCTTAGATTAGCTGTCAGATGAGTCGGGTGTTTGCAGTCAGTGTTTTCAAATTACTTTAAAATACCAACACATTCGATATTTGCTCATGACATTAATGAGAAATATTTTCATGTTTTGAAAAAATCCAAGGCACAAGTTGGACTTGTCCCAGGATTTCATGTGGTATTCCTCGTCGTCAGGGCAAATTGGTAGAGTCCAACAGATTTAAAAGAAAATGAATAAAGAAAGGAAGGTGGCCCGAGTGTCGAGATGGATTAGTAGAACACAACTCTCTTCGCACTTGTAATTTTAAAAGTAAATCTTTAATTTGGAGATATCTGCCTATCTACCATTACAAGAGCCTTCGGGGCAATGATAGATCAAGTTCTGACTGTCTCAAACTGTTCGTGCAGGATTCTACATCGATCACACTCACACTTGCTGCATTCTCAACTAGAGAGCCAAGAAACAATAATTTTCAATTAAGAAGCCAGAGGAAGACTTGGGGATTTGATTTATGGTCCATGACTAATTATCAACTAGCTGGCCTAATGAAAATTAAGCTGCTGGTTACTAAAAAGATTTAACTTCATTTGCTTGAAGAGATACTCATATGATCTAGCATGCAATTTATTGAAGGACTATGATGCTTTTTAAAAGTCATAGATATGTAAATGAGATCATTATCATTTTTAAATGACAGAGCCAATTATTTATATTATGATGAATTTTACATTCAGAGTACATATACTACCTGAAAGATTCTATTTGCTGAGAATAATAATTTTCACTTCCTTCTTATACAACTTAAAGGTCTAAAAATACTGTATGTAGCATAGGGATTGGAGTATCTTTTTCCAAAAACAAAAGTAAAAATAATGAATTCCTTGATTCTAATTATTTGTAAATTATTTAGAAAATATATAAACGAATAATGACATCAAAATGATATAAAATATCCAGTGACTGATCCCACCATATTTAGTTCATTGTGATCACTTTCTATTATTAAATAGTTATAAAAACGACTGCATGAAATCATAAACAAGCAGTTTACCTTCCTTCCATAAATGGAACAGTTAAATAGTATGTCATGTTGTGTGATGTTCTTTGCTGTACAATATTGAGTGCTATTTGCAAATACTCATCTTTCCACCTTTTATTTCTTCTACTTCATGTCACACATTTTGATGTGAAACCAAATCAGACATTACATTCATTGCCTGCCAATCACTCTTTACTCACAGAGGTTTAGGTAAAAGGTCCCCAAGACCCAATTCTCTAAGTTCTTCTTCATCTTAAACATAACTTTAGCTAAAGCTATCAGCCATTGAAAATGGTTTTAAATTCTAATTGATACAACAAAGACTCGACATCATTTAACTTTTGTTTGGGGTATTGAGTAATGATTATTTTCATATCAAAGAAGTTCATCAGGGGCTGGAGTGATAGCACAGCGGATAGGGCGTTTGCCTTGCACGCGGCCGACCCGGGTTCGATTCCCAGCATCCCATATGGTCCCCTGAGCACCGCCAGAAGTAATTCCTGAGTGCAGAGCCAGGAGTAACCCCTGTGCATGGCCTGGTGTGACCCAAAGAGCAAAAAAAAAAAAAAAAAAAAAGCAAAGAAGTTCATCATACTCTATAGCTAATGGGCAACTTTTCTAAATGCGTTCATTCTATGAGGCATTTGAAAAATATCTGTGCCATGACTCCAGTCCAGTGAAATTGGACTCATTATAGTCTTATTAGAAAGTGGCACACGCCCTTTCTGGTTATGTGCTTTTCAAGACCATTTGGCGGGTTCACGGTTTTCCATAAATATTCATCATAGCACCCAACTGTTCCAAAGGAAAAATGGAGTCACACCCACATCACAGAGGCACCATGTGAACTCATGGGTCTGGCTTTACAGATTAATGACTAATATCTGATGAGAACGCAAGCCAAACCACAAAAATTCACAGGTATATCAGTCTTCAAACTGAAAGTTCTAGGGCACCCTCAGGAGGTGGGCGAGCTATGTCCCCACCCTGCTAAGGACCCTGGCAACTGTACCCACATGCCATAGTAGGCACCACACCTATGGCCCAACTCAATGAAAATTCCAGGTACACCAGTTTTCAATTTGAAAACTCAGGGGCCTTCTCAGAATGGTGCTTAACAGCTTCCCCCACTCTCCCCTCTACTTCAGAAGCCCAGAAAGTCACACCCACATCCCATAGTCACTGTGTAAACTGACTGGCCTTTTTCAACAGATCCTGAAGCTCCTGGAGAATTTGGGTTAGTTTTCTTTTTTTAATGTTAATACCTTTTTTTTAAATTGGATCACTGTGAGCAACATTTACAAAGCTTTCATGTTTGAGTTTCAGTCATACAATGATCAAACACCCATCCCTCCACCAGTGCACATTTTCCACCACCAATGTCCCCAGTATCCCCCCCATCCCACCCCTCCTCTGCCTCTATGCAACAATTTCTCCCAAACTCTGTCTCTACCTTGGTGCATTATGGTTTGCAATACAGAAACTGAGAGGCCATCATGTTTGGTCCTTTATGTTCTTTCAGCACACATCTCCCATCCAGAATGATCCCTCCAACCATGATTGACTTAGTGATCCCTTCTCTATTCTAGCTCCCTTCTCCCCAGCTATTGAAGCATGCTTCCAACCATGCTCCTGGAGAATTTGGTCACCTCCAAACTCCATCATCCAAGTAGAAGCATGCCAAATTACACTCATCTGTGGAATATAGAATAACAGAGTAGGAGACTAACACCCAAGAATAGTAAAAATAAGTACCAGGAGGTTGACTCCATGGCTTGGAAGCTGGCCTCACATTCTGGGAAAAAGGCAGCTCAGATAGAGAAGGAACACCAAGTAAAATGTGGTTGGAGGCCATACAGGGGAAGGGTGATACGTGCTGAATGTAGACTAGAGACTGAAAACAATGGCCACTCAACACCTTTATTGCAAACCACAACACCAAATTAGAGAGAGAGAACAAAAGGGAAGACCCTGCCACAGTGGCGGGAGGGGGATATGGGATTGTGGGGGTGGGAGGGATGCTGGGTTTATTGGTGGTGGAGAATAGGCACTGGTGAAGGGATGGGTTCTCGAACTTTGTATGAGGGAAACATGAGCACGAAAATGTATAAATCTGTAACTGTACCCTCACTGTGACTCACTAATAAATAAATTTAAAAAAAGAAGAAAAAAATTACATGGAAAAGTAACATAGAAGCCAACTGAAGTTAACAGAAGGCTTAGTGAACAGTAAACACTCAGCCAAGGACTTAATGACGATGGTGAGATAGAAGAATTTCCACAAATTTTCTTTTACTGAAGTATTTTTGATCATTCGTTTAGCCATTTAAATATAACAAGCAATAAAAATAAATTAGTTTGTGCCTGCAAGAGGGCAGGCTTAAAGGTTTGGTGGGAAACTGAAAAAAATGATAGAATGAAGGTCTGGATTGGTGTTGGATCACGGAATGCCCATAACAACAATAAACAACTTTGTACATTACGGTATTTAAATAAAGTAAAAATAAATTAATTAATGGAAAACTGTCAGCATAGGGTTTTTAAAAAGAAAAATATTAACTTTGTTTTTAAGACAACAAACAAACAGGTATAGTAGAAATAACATCTGCACTTGTATATTCATTGCAGCACTGTTTACAATAGCCAAAATCTGGGAAAAACCGGAGTGCCCAAAAACAGATGACTGGTTAAAGAAACTTTGGTACATCTACACAATGGAATACTATGCAGCTGTTAGAAAAGATGAAGTCATGAAATTTGCCTATAAGTGGATCAACATGGAAAGTATCATGTTAAATGAAATGAGCCAGAAACAGACATAGAAAGAGAGAGACAGACATAGAAAGACCGCACTCATCTGTGGAATATAAAGTAACAGACTGGGAAACTAACACCCAAGAGTAGTAGAGATAAGAACCAGGAGGTCTGCCCCACAGCTTGGAAACTGGCCTCACACGTGGGGGAAAGGCAGCTGAGATAGAGAAGGGAACACCAAGTAGAGGATGTTGGAAGGAGCCACTCGGGTTGGAAGATGCGTGCCGAAAGTAGAACATAGACCGAACATGATGGCCACTCAATACCTCTATTGTAAACTACAACATCCAAAAGGAGAGAGAACAGAAGGAAATGCCCTGCCGCAGAGGCAGAGTGGGGTGGTGGGGGATAGGATGGGGGTGGGAGGGATACTGGGAACATTGGTGGAGGTGAATGGGCACTGGTGGAGGGATGGGTAAACGACCACTGTATGACTGAAAGGCAAACACGAAAGTTCATAAGTTTGTAACTGTACCTCACGGTGATTCACTAATAAAAAATTTATTTAAAAAAAATAAACCAATTAAAAAAAGATGACAAAAATATTAGAAGCAATCTTCTAATTGTTTGATATAGCTTATGACAATGCTCAGAAAAAACATTTACTGAAATATCTTGCTTTTGGTGAAACTTATAGCTGTCCTCTATATAGCTACTGAAGACCCTAAATAGGAAGCTCCCATTGAACTAAGTCAGCTCAATGAGAGTCTCCCACCTTTTTCTACCCAGAGTTGTCTGAAGAGCGAGTCTAAGTCTGCATGCTCCATCACAGTTCTTACCGCGTGCCTCTCCTGGCGTTTCACATTGAGGAGTTGGCACAAACAGAAAGACAGGAACCATCCATAGACGTGAGATCTCCAAGCCTGAATTTCAAATCTGAATTTGAATCAGCTCTCCAAAGAAATTTCTGTGTGCCTCAAACTTCGGGAAGCTGTGTTCTAAAGAATGGAAAAGTTGACCCTCTCATTTTCTGTCTTTTATTTGCCTCATCCAGTTCCGTTTCAGTTAACTCTGCACAGCCGAGCTGTGTCCCCAGCTGGACTGGCTCACTTGGAGTCCTTGGAACAAACTGGAAACGTTTCCTGTAGTTGCACTCCCTGTTTGCTCTGTCTTGGCAGTCCTCCTGCCCTTCCACCTGGTAATTAAGCCAGCAAACTCCTCAGCTCCGCTTCCTCTCCTTGTACTTCTCTGTAGACTGTTCGCTCCTTGAGAGCAAGAAGGGTGCTTTTTTAAAGCCTACAACCCTCTCTGCCATATTTGAGACATGAAGAAATCAACAAACATTGATGGGTGCCAAACCGGAGACCTAGATGAGGTCATTCCCAAGGACAAAGTGCTTCTTTTACGAGTCTACTTGAAAATTCACACATTTAAAAACACAGTATTGTGGTTATTTCTTGATTTCTCTATTTGTAATGGAATAAGACTTAAACAGGTTACAAAATCAAAAGCGACATGGACATAAACTGATCATCTACTCATTCTGGTTTAAAAATGGTAATCCAAAGTGATTGAGTCCCTCCCATAATCAGCACAAATTTGCACTAGTTACAAATATTTTTACTTCCTCTTATATTCTAGTGTGTGAATTTTGACACAAATTTGAAAATTCGTAAATAATTTCTAAAGAAAAGTATGAACTAATTAGCATTTTAGTATTATTTTTATTAGGCAACTCAAAGTGGCCAATCTCAAGTAAAATATAAAATATATGTACTAGTTTTTATTGCATATGATTACATATTATTGGTTATAATTATTAGTTATTGCATATTAATGGTTTTACTACATATTACATATATTAATTATTATTAATACAGAGTAAGTAGTCAATAATAGACATAGATTTTTCTTCCAGCTTTCCTTTAACTTACAGCTTTCATGCTGCAATTAAACTGTATCTTTTTTAATGCTTAAAAAAATAAAACTTAAAAATCTAAAATTAATTGCCAGACACTATTTAGTTAAAAGGTATAGTCATCAAATAAAAAATTAATTACTGTGTTTTGGAGTTTTCAACCACACTAGTAACAAAATACCAGTGCAAGGATTGTTTTAGTTTTCAAAACATAAAGAACTTTTACAGTGCAATATTATGTAACTGTATGGGTAGGGTGTTTGCCTTGCACGCAGCCAACCCAGTTTGATTCTTACGTCCCTCTTGGAGAGCCCAGCAAGCTACCAAGAGTATCCTGCCCGCATGGCAGAGGCTGGCAAGCTACCCGTGGCATATTCGATATTCCAAAAACACTAACAACAAGTCTTACAATAGAGACGTTACTGGTGCCCGCTCGAGCAAATCGATGAGCAATGGGATGACAGTAATGGACAGTGATAATGGAGTATCTGAAGAAGGTAAGCCCGAGCTGAAGTGTAAAATGTTGGTCTACACATCATCTATCCACAAAATTTAAACTTGATTCATCTTGTGTTCCAGTTATAAAGTATTCCTTGTCTCCTACAGAAGAATGAATGGCAAGACTTCATGTTTAAACTGGCTTACTGTGTCACATCATTTGGACAGAGATTCCCCATCATATCAAATATTTCAGTTCCAAAATATTACATTCTACTCAGCCATTAAATAAGACTTGAATGAGATCATCAATTGTATTTTATGATAAAATGTGTCCTGCAATACTGTTTTCATTACCTGGCTATCCAAACTCTGTAAGAGGAGAGAAACTATGTTATGCATTTCCTGATTCTATTGCTGTTTTTCTATTTAAAGGTTTTATGTCTAAATAAATTATTCATCTTATCATTAATAATTTCTCAGTGAGCTAATAATATGGGTACTATTCAATAAGTCACAAATCGGGGGTGGCAAGACACAATTCAGTATGTTCACAGTCCAGATATGGATGGTAGGCTTATGTGTAAAACCAAAAACAATATTTTTAAACCTATAAATAAAAGCGCAGCAGAAAAGGAGGAATTCTTTACATTAGAAGAACATTTTTTGGACAGAAATAAAAAGCTTGAAGCAGGACCAGGGCTAGAGCACACAGCAATTCTGGGTTTAATCCCTGGTCCCACCTGGACTTTTGAGCACCAAACTGGGAGCAGCCAGTGATCATTAAGCCAAGTATTCCCTAAGCACATCAAGGGTTGCCCAAAATCAAATAAACAATTTATGAAGCATAAAAACAGAGGTCAACCATACTTTATTAAAGTTAAACTAAAATGTGAAACTTCTCTTCTATGAAAGACACTACACTTATTATGACTACTATCAAAACAAATAAATTTCTTTTACCACCAGCATTTACAGAGACAAGGAGATTATATAAGTCAGGAGGTGTAGCTAAGTGCAAGAGTGCATGGCTTGCTTGTGTGAGGCTCTGGCTCAATTCCTGGCCACCAAAAAAGAAAAGAAAATGGACTTTAGATTAGTTGATTGCCCCAAGCCATACATAAACGGAGGATTGATTGATATGTTCCATCCAACCACACTGATTTCAGAACCTTTGTCTCATCCATCTTCACTGAGCTATTACTGTTCCCAATTAATCCAGGAGCGTATAAAGCGTATTACGCTACTACAACATTTCTATATGGTCCATACATACATAGAGGAAACCTGCATCCAAATAATATATGAAACATCAGAGCTTTAATCTAATATCATCATAAAATTAGATACTTAACTTTAAAAAAGTAACTCAAATACACTAAAGCAAATAATCTATAATAGACAAAATCTGGGGGTGGGAGAGTAGACACAGGAAAAAGAAGGTAGTTAAAGAAAGTCAAGCAACATATTAATTTAAATTTTTGAAACAAATAAGAGAATAATCATAAATATTATGCTGGTCTTTCAACAGTTAAAATATGATTTTGTGGGGGAAAAGCAGATGTCAAAGAAAAGTGAAGAACACAAAAGTAAGGCGCTGGAGCTACAATGGGGAGGGCGTTTGCCTTGCATGCATCCAACCCAGGCTCGATTCCCAGCATCCCATATAGTCCCCGAGCACTGCCAGGAGTAATTCCAGAGTGCAAAGCCGGGAGTAACCCCTATGCATAGCTGGGTGTGACCCCCCCAAAAAAAACCACAAAAGTAAGACTCTTGCTTATTTTCACCTGGCCCTGGGCATGGCATTCAGTGAATACTCATTGTCAGTGAATACTCACGTCAGCTCATGATCACATCCATGACCATTATAAGAGCCATCAGAGAACATACGATCCCTTCACTCTCAGCTTCTTTGTGCCCAAAAACCACGTAGATCAAGATCCACTTGAATTCAAAACTGCACTGCTGTGACATTAGTTTTTCAATTCAGTTGCTACTTTCTGATCGTTTCTTATCTGCAGTTGGATCCTTTGCCCTCCACATGCCCCACACTTTCTTAAATTCCAAGTCCATTATAAAGTTTTTATTTAGTTACTCAACCAGTTGAATAAGCCCGTCCTGCAAATGCCTCTGTGTAGATACTGGGAATAGTATATAAGATGCATAATGAAAGATTTCACTGAGAATTGATAATAAATTAATAATCAGAGGTAACGACAGCATACTGATCATTGGTCTTTATGGAAAGCACAGAGGCTCAGACCAGGTGTGACAAACAGCCCTTCCCTGTAAGGGAAAAGTAACTTGAAGGCAAACCCTCACCTCCCAGTCCACCTTGATCTTCTCAGTCACTCCACTCCCTGGGTATGACTTGATTTGGAGATCACCAGAGAGAAAGGAGCAATGAGATGTGAATGCAGTAGAAGTCTTTTATAGTTCAGATCAGACTCCTTGTCCTGCCAGAACCTCTTGAACAGAGACCACATAGAAATAAACAAAAGGTACGAGTCACACACATTGAGGTTTGCTGCGGTTTTCTAAATTCTAAACTACATACTCTCCTGGTTTTGTGAGGTTAGCATCTTGGACTGACACTGATTAAAGCAAACACAGGAATAACTCAAAGTTAGAAGGCTCCTGGGTCTCATTTCATGAATACACTGGCTGAGCTGTGCTTTTGCAGGGCTTGATCATCAACCTAAGCAGAGACCAAGAGGGAGCAACAAAATCAGAGCCATCCGGAAGAACAGCCTCTTACTAGTACCAATGGCTACTAAATTCTGAAAGGGGGACGACTGGACAACATCCTGTCCATTAGAAATGATGAAACTAGGTCTCACGGGTCCAAGAAAATTACTGAAGAGAATTCAAATTTTGTTCTCTCTGCCTTGAAAACATATCTTCTTTCTGCTGTCATTTGGTCTCTCAAAGCAGCGAACAATAAAGAACATTTAAAATCTACAGATATAGGCTATCGAGTTCAGAACACAAGAGAGCGTTCTTCTGACATGGTCACTGGAAAAGAAATTATAGAACATGATAGAAATAATGTTCTTGATCAAGGAGCCATTTGCACAAATAATGAGTTGCAGTGGACACGGGAGAGGTACTGAAAAGGGTGATACTAGAACCAAATTGGAAAAGACTCCAAAAGATAGAACATGGAGACTATGCTATGTCTCTTTAAAAGACTCCAAAAGATAGAACATGGAGACTATGCTATGTCTCTTTAAACTCAAGAAGGCCTTAGCTTTTGATCTTAATTGATATAGAAACACCCTGCTAAAGAATTGTCATGATCTGGGGCTGAAGAGACAGCACAGTGGGCAGAGCACTTGCATGCAGTTAACTCAGGCTCAATCCCCAACATCCCATATGGCTCCCAGTATATTGTTAGGAGTAATTCCTGAGTGCAGAGCCTAGAATACCCCTCATCACTGGCTGTGGCCCCAAAACAAACCAAAAAAAGCAAAGGAATTGTCACTAGAAATTTGTCATTATTGGGCCAGAGTGATAGATAGTACAGCAGTAGGATGTTTGCCTTGCACACGGCTGACCTGGGTTCGATCCCCGGCATCCAATATGGTTCTTCCAAGCACCACCAAGGAGTAATTCCTGAGTGCAGAACCAGGAGTAACCCCTGAGCATTGCTGGGTGTGACGCAAAAAGCAAAAATAAAAAAATTGTCATTATTTTATTTCATCTGCTAAAGTACTTGCACACCAAATCTTGGGTAGGAAATATGTTATTTCTGACCACTCATCAATTTCCTTTCTGCTGGAAAACTGATTAGCTTTCCCATTATAATATATATAGACTAGTATACACATAACTTAATAATATATATTATATAATATGTATTGCATATTATGTAATCACTGTCACTGTCACTGTCATCCCGTTGCTATCGTTTTGCTCAAGTGGGCACCAGTAACATCTCCATTTTGAGACTTCTTGTTACTGTTTTTAGCATATTGAATATGCCACGGGTAGCTTGCCAGGCTGTGCTGTGTGGGTGAGATACTCTCGGTAGCATGCCGGGTTCTCCGAAAGGGGTGGAAGAATTGAATTCGGGTCTGCAGCACGCAAGGCAAATGCCCTATCGCTGTGCTATCGCTCCAGCCCACATATTATATATAACATATATATAATATATACATACATCTCAGAGAGTCCGGCAAGCTACTGAGAGTGTGCTGCCCACACAGCAGAGCCTGGCAAGCTACCCGTGGCATATTCGATATGCCAAAAACAGTAACAATAGGTCTCATTCCCCTGACCCTGAAAGAGCCTCCAATTGTTAGGAAAGACGAGTAAGGCTGCTAAAAATCTCAGGGCTGAGTGTAATAGAGACATTACTGGTGCCCACTTGAGTAAATCAATGAATGATGGGATGACAGTGATACAGTGATATATATGCATATATATATACACACACATATATATATGAGGATTAAGACCATACTTATCTATGTTCAGGGATTACTCCTGGCTCTGTGCTCAGTGATCATTTCTGGTAGTGTTCAAGTCACCATACGAACAAATGATGCCATTCGCAAGGCAAGCATCTAACCTACTGCACTATCTCTCTAGCCCCTCTCATTATATTTTGAAGTTTAATTTCATTAGATAATAATTTGTGATGAAAGATCACAATTTTCAGCCCTCAGTGACCAAGCAGTTAATGCAGATATGTAAAAGGTACAAAATCCATTGAAAGTGATGGAGACAAACAAACTAGACAACAGATTTACTATGTAAGACTCAAAATTAAATTTTTGATAATTATGACATTAAACCGTTTGATCTATGAGCCACCTGGATACTGTGTGTGTTTACATATAGATAATATTTGCTAACATTACTAAGGGTATTTTAATATGCATTAATTCAATTAGTCATCACAACAGCTCCATGAATGAGAGAAGTGTGAAGCATTCTCATTTTACAGATGAAAAAGACTGATATGCAAAGAGGTTTAGTAGCTTACTCAAGGTACTCAGTAGTAGGGATGAATCTATACCTAGGAGGACAGAGAGGTGCTAAGCTTGCAAGCTCCCAACCCCTGCTTGATTCCTGAACCACATGGTCCCCAAACACTCTTGGAAGTGACCCTTTAGTAGAGTCAGAAATAGTCCCAGAGCACTTCCATGTAGGATAACTCCCACCAAAAAACATTACCTAAACCTAAACCATGCAGCATATATTGTCTTTTTTTTTTTCACAGACTTACACACTTTCGTGGGCTGGAGCAATAGCGCAGTGGGTAGGGCATTCGCCTTGCACGTGGCCGACTCGGGTTCGATTCCTCCACCCCTCTCAGAGAGCCCGGCAAGCTACTGAGAGTATCTCGCCCACACAGCAGAGCCTGGCAAGCTACTCATGGCGTAATCAATATGCCAAAAACAGTAACAAGTCTCACGATGTAGATGTTACTGGTGCCCACTTGAGCAAATCAATGAGCAACGGGATGACAGTGACAGTGACACACTTTCATTATTATGTTTCAGTCATACATACAATGGGCGAGTACCCATCCGTCCACCAGTGCCCATTCTCCACCACCAATGTTCCCAGCATCCCTCCCACCCCCCCAACTCCATCTTCCCCTGCCTCTGTGGCAGGCACATTCCTTTTACTCTTTCTCTCTCCTTTTGGGTGTTAGTCTATAGTCTGCTTTCAACACACATCTCTCGTCCCAAGGGAGGCCTCCAAGCATCCTTTGCTTGGTGTTCCCTTCTCTATCTCAGCTGCCTTTCCCACAAGCATTTATTATCTTAAGCACATGAGTACATCCTTGAACTTTGTAGAATGCTGTTCACACTGAGTGATTTGCCACTTGTGACCACAGAAATATGTAGGATCAAGCATTGGTCTCAACCAATTATGCCATATCTCACCGAATTGTGCCATAAAAGTCACAATCAAGGAGCCAGAGAGCTAACACAAGGGTGAGGTGCTTTCCTTACATGCCAAGGACCCTCAGTTTGGTCACCAGTACCACATAGAGTCCTCCAAGTACTGCCAAAAGTGACAGCTAAGCACAGAGTAAGGAGCAGACCCTAAGCGCCACTGACTATAATCAAATCCCCCCTCCTAAAAATGTCACAATTTCATTCAACATATTGTGTATCTATTATGTTCAGAGTACTGCGTATGAACCACGCAGCTTTCCTGCCCAAAGTCAGAAAAAGCCCCCATACGCTCCCACCCTAACATCCAGGACTTTCTGATGACTAAATTGACTGGATATCACTCAACACTATTCAGCCAAAAGCAAAAAAGAATTAAGCATTGGACTGAATCAAATTACCAGTCAACAAAACAAATTCCATTAAAAGCTATTATGGTAAGATGGATGTAGGGTTGGTGGTGGGAAATAAGAATGAGGTCTCAGAGTCATAAATTTTATCAAAACATCTAATCATTAAAAATTACCACCATACTGACCCAGGTTACTAGTCAAATTAGTCTAGACTCTAGAAAAGTTTCTCAGGCCCACCTGTTTCATGGTCACCACCAGCAGTGATTGTCTTTTTTTTTTAATTCAGTTTTGTGCACAGCCCTGATATCACAGAAACTTCTGTAATGAGACTCGGAAATCTGAACATTTAATGACCTTTCACTATTCTGTATAGACCCACGGGCTTAAGAATCCCAAGTGAGGCAAGAGAGGAGAGCAGAGACTTGAATGACTTTTGGGAAACATTGAAGTATGTAAAAGGAATAATTTGTACTGAAGCCTAAATTCATGGTCTCTAAAATTAGACATTGTAAATTCAAGTGTGCTCAGAAGGTAGGTAGCTTTATTTTTAAATACAAAAATAGCATTGTACTTTGAAAAAATTACAGTATTCAATAATTTAGCCCTCCAGGATTAGGCATTTAAATTTAAATGTCGCAAGAAATATATCACACTTCTCTTCTGCTGCAGCTCACAACAATAAAATAAAACCTAAGCGGTTTAGCGTCTAAACAGCTCATTTTCCTCGCTTAACACTAAGTCCAGAGACAGGCAGCTGCAAATAATGGTCCAGCTGCTCGAATTCACCCTGGAGAAACTCGAGCTCCCTATCTGACTGCTCTTCCATTCTTAGCATACCACCTTGCTGCCTCATGGTCACAAAATGACAGCTCCTGCTTCATCAACGCATTAAAAAAAAAAGAAAAAGAAGAAGAGAGGGGAGAGGAGAGGTCTAGGAGAGAGTCCAGCCTTATCCCAGCTAATGCCTACAGAGCTTTCACGCATGGGAGCTCTTTCCTGAGATCATCGCCCAAGAGATGGAGAGAGAGGATGGTGATGACTGGATTAGACTGAGAACCAGCACATGACAGCCTACCTGTACTGAGCAAACACTGCCATGTTTTTGCTTTCATCAAGTTTTCTTAGAACCCAATCGCAAACATTCTTTTTTTTATTTATCAGGTTAAAACAACATGAGTAACTGCAAAATAGATCTCATGAACATAAAGCCTTAAAAATTTACTGCTTGGTTCAGATAGAGAAGGGAACATCAAGTAAGCTCTGGCTGGAGGACCCACTCGGGAGCGGAGATGCGTGCTGAAAGTAGACTATAGATTGAACACGATGGCCACTCAATACCCCTATTTTGGACCACAACACCCAAAAGGAGAGAGAACAAAAGGGAATGCCTTGCCCCAGAGGTGGGGAGGAGGGAAAGCGGGGGGAGGGGGAATGGGATTGGGAGGTGGGAGGGATACTGGGTTCACTGGTGGTGGAGAATGGACACTGGTAGAGGAAGGGATGCTCGAAGATTGTATGAGGGAAACACAGGTATGACAATATGTGAATCTGTTACTGTACCCTCATGGTTATTCACTAATTAATTAATTAATTAATTAATTTTTTAAAAATTTACTGCTTGGGGCCGGAGCGATAGCACAGCGGGTAGGGCCTTCGCCTTGCATGCGGCCGACCTGGGTTCAATCCCCAGCATCCCATATGGTCCCCCAAGCACCGCCAGGAGTAATTCCTGAGTGTAGAGCCAGGAGTAACCCCTGAGCATCGCTGGGTGTGACCCAAAAAGAAAAAAAAAATTTACTGCTTGATGTTTAATAGAAAGTTCCACGAACCCAGGTTTTGACCCATAATGAGTCATCACATGGACCTGGATAACTCAAGGCACTGGAGCTTCTTGTGCAGAAAGAAGCATCAGGGGTTCTTTTCTAGGTCCTAGAGATATGAGAAGATGTGAGTCCCCGAAGGGCTGTCTCTAGCTCGATCTTTTTGTTCATATTAACTGGGAAAAATAATGTGTTCAGCACAGTTCTAGCACAGAGGGTAGGATCAATAATGCTGCCTAGGTGCAACTCTGCATGGGAAATCTACTGCCTTTCACGTGAAATGTATTTGCCTTTACGAACCACTAAACTTCGCTTTCATTTAAAAACTTAAAGTTGGACCAAAGCGATAGTCCAGCTAGTAGGGCTTTTGCCTTGCAAGCAGCCAACCCATGTTCGTTCCCTGGTCCCCTGAGCATCTCCAGGAGTGATTCCTGAGTGCAGAGGCAGGAGTTATCCCTGGGCATTGCTGGGTGTGACCTAAAAAGAAAATATTAATAAATAAACATTAAAAAACCCTCATAGTTATAGGAATTGCATGTGTCTAACAATCTTGCTGGTTTTGATTAATGAATTATTATAATGTAGACTTAAAAACACCTGGATAAAGATGGACCCAGCAATGAATTGAATCACCTAGATCCTGAACTCAGACGTACTTATGGAATAGTACGTAGCATCAAGTACGAAAGAACACTTGACTTGAATCAAATATCCAGTACAGGGACCAGTGCATTGCACAAATCTTCTCTGAAGAAGATTACGGCTTTTCAGACTAACAACACTGAAAACATGAGGTCTAAACTGCCAACCCCAAACTCTGCAATGTGCCTGTCAAGTACTCAGGCTGTGTGGGGGGTGGGAAAGTGGGGGGTTGAGTATGGGAACCCTGGAGGATGGAAGTTGACACTGGTGGTGGGATTGAAATAGTATATGCCTAAAACTCAGCTATCAATGACTTTGTCAATCATGGTTCTGTGATTAAATATTTTTTTTCTTTTTGGGTCACACCCAGAGATGCACAAGGGTTAATCCTGGCTCATGCACTCAGGAATTACTCCTGGCAGTACCATATGGGATGCTTGGAATTGAACCTGGGTCGGCTGCATGCAAGGCAAATGCCCTACCTGCTGTGCTATTGCTCCAGCCCAAAAATATAAATTACTTTTAAAGAAAAATAGCGCATTTATTCTAGAAGAAAGATTTCTCTTTCTGCCATGCTTTTTCCAATGGGGTTCCCATTGGACCTCAGATCACACAGTAATGAAGCTTACTTAGCCTTTAGACTTTTCTTGAACATTCTTTGCAATAAAAGGTATTCACATATGTGAGGTGGTAAATTTCTCTTTATTTGTATCTTTATTTCTTATTTTCAATAATCAGGAGATACATATTATCTAAAATGTTAATTCCCTTATAAAAGAAGCTAGCTATGTCTGACTAATAAAGCAAAGAGGTTGTTTTTTTAATATAAAATCATAATCACAGAAGACTGAACTCTTGTCTGATTTTTTTTCTTAACATACAATACTGTTTTGTATTAAAAAGACATGGAGATCTACTTTCACAACATAATTGAGACACAGAGAAAAATGTTACATGCTGAGCAATGAAATTGAATATTTTTTTTTACTCTTGAAGGAGTTCTATCCATTTTATTCAGATCTTCCGTATTTTTAAGTTAAAAAATAGATATCTGCAAAATATTTGGGTAAAATCTGTGGCGCTCTGTGGGAGCCAAGGAGTAGTGACATTTCTTTCCTGCATTAGATGAATAACTCATCAACTAGCCTCATCCTCAGTTAGCTTCAATGAAATAATAACAGAGACTTGTGTAAAAGCAATTCCTGATAAACTACAATCTCCTGCTCCTGTTTTAGAATTATTAATTAAAACCCAGACATGCTGAATATAGAAAACTAGAAAGAGTCCTCCAACATTGCCTTGCAGCTAAGGGTTTTTTGAGGAGACTTTGTCTGGCTGTGTGTGGGGGGGGGGTAGGTTACAAAACAGGTGGTCAGAGGAAGTAATTTCAATAGCGAAAACATGACCTGGACAGAAATTTTGACCTTAACCCCCACTACAATCATCACTGTCAGATGAAATTACAAACACTGTTATTTGTTACATAGCTTGCTACAGTCCCTCACTGATGGACTGTGCACGTGCCTCATCTCCAATCAACAGAAACCCTTGGGAATGAACATAAAAGAGCATGAAACATTAAAAATACATCCAATCTTGATAACATAATGGATGTTTAGTTGTGTAGGTAAACAGGACCTAGAAGAACATGTCAGGCATAACTGCATGTAATTGTGTATGACTGTTCTTTGCTTCTTTTTTCCATTTCCTATTCACATGTTAACTTCCAAAAAAAATAATAAATATTTTAAAAACCTGCAAAAAATAAAATAAAAATAAAATAAAAATACTTCCAGATCCTGTATCCTAGAGACAGTCCCTATATCTAAAAGTAGCCAGGACCAGCTTTTTCTACGATGCTACTCCAATCTGCCTACGTTACTTTGGCTGTGTGAATCTGGCATCACCATTGGGTTGACAGGCCTTCGTGTTTCACTGTGAAACGCCATTGTTCTTGGGTCAATGTAAGAACTGTGACAGGAGCACCCAGGGGGGAAAGCCAAGTTCAACTGTAAGGCAGGGCAGAGTTCTGGGAGCAGCCCATCCTCTCCCCACCATCCTTGAATCTTTTCTCCAAAACCTCGACGCACCCTCCCAGTCAGGGCTTCTTTCTGTGTTCCTGGAACCTTCTCTGTGGGACTGTCTACACCTTCTCTTCCTGACAAGTTCAAGAGCTCCTGGCCTTAGTAGCATCCCTTTCCTGGTCAGTTCTGATCAACACACTGAAGTTATCTCTTGAACTATATCCATCTGCCATGTACATAGAGTCCAATTCTATAGTCTTAATTCACTTAAAAAATCATTGACTGGGGCCCACCCAACAGAGTGATAGTCTTCATGAGCCACTCCTCTGAAAGGCATCTCTGAGCATGCTGAATGATTATCTAAATAAGTATTTTTCTGATCAAGTTGATTGTGATTAAGCACCCAGTAAAGCTAACTGAGCAGGCTACACTGGGGCAAGAACGTCTTCTCCACAGCTTGCTCATAACCTTGTGGAACTGTGTAGCTTATTCTCTAAACTATCACTAAATAAACTCTATTGAGGTATGGTTTATAAACCACTAAACTTACCCATTTTGACCTTACAAATCCAATGATTCACAGAGAAATACAATTTTCATAGAAATCTTTGTCATAATGGTCAAAAAAATGGGAACAAGCCAAATGCATATCTACAGACAAGTGGATAAACAAGTAAATGAACAAACTTACTTTCCTGTTTAATGAGATCACAACAATATCTATCTGAAATTTTAAATCGGATAGATATCTTTTATTTAAATATTCTTGGATTTGGAAAATGACAATTTAAATGGGTTGAAGAGTTTTCTAAATCTCAAAGTTAAAACATTTGTATTTTAAGAAAAGGACAGGCTTAGCATGTAAAGTTGAATAGTAGCATAAAATAATGTTGCCACCTACATAAAGCCCCTTTTATATAATGAATGTATTATGTAAATAAGAAGGTTTATTATTTCAGAGATCAGCAGTGCAGTTACCCAGCAGTCCAGTTATCAGAATAAGACTCTAGAAAATGCATTTATTTCAGAACCACATCAGAGAGTTTCCAAAAATACACGAGCCCTCTATGTACCCATCCAATTCTTTCTAGGCAGCACACTTTATGCTTTGAAAACTTAAATGATTCATAGTTGGCAAAGAAAGAGATGATGGAAATAAATGTACAACTGGAAAATAGTTTTATGTGTCTTATAGGATCAAATTCTAATAAATTACTGTAATTTGAGTGCTACTGGTGCCACTTGGGAAAAATCCTATTCACCAAAACCTGACCAAATTTTGACTGGGAACAAAGATTTTATTGGATACCTTCTGGGCTTTTCCATTAAAAAGAAACAAAGATTACAAAGAGGGTGATTGTTATATACTCCACATCTCCCACAAAAATATATTTGAAATAGCTTATATTAAGAGCTTGGGAAATGTTCCAACCTCAACCTCAAATGACTTATGCTTCTTCTATCTCCTGACTGAAATTCAGAGGAGACAAAGACTAGGCTTAAAGTTACATGTATTCTTCATGGCTCACTTGAAACCATCTCAGACCTCTCTTGTTTGTGCATTGGGGGTTGTGGTTTGTTTTTTGGTTTTTGTTTTTGTTCTGTTCTGTTGCTTTTTGGGTCACACCCAGAGATGCTCAGGGGTTACTCCTGGCTCTGCACTCAAGAACTACTCCTGGTGGTGCTCAGGGACCACATGGGATGCTGGGAACTGAACCTGGGTCAGCAGAGTACAAGGCAAACGTCCTACTGGCTCCAACCCCGGGAGTTGTGTTTAAGCAAACGCAAATCTGCTCTAGTCAGAGAATTACTTTATTGTTAATTCCCTCCACCTCTCCCCATCTTTCTTTCCCATCATCATGGTTTTTACAGTGACTGGAGTCCATACTGATACCTAAGTCCTAGTGTTGCCTCATTCAGCTGTGGCGCTTGCTGGGAATAAAACATTATTAACTGTGGTGCTCACACTGGTGCTCCCCAGGGGTCATGCATCCTAGTCACAGTTCTCTCTCACCTTTCAGTGGTGCTCACTGAGAGACACACTCTCTAACTGTGGTGCTCATGCACACCTAGCTGTGGTGTGGGCGGGACATCTTGAATTGCTAGAGATCGTGGACAGCACAGCTCCCAGAATTCCACTGCAGATCTGTGGTGATGCGGGGGTTATCAAACTTTGTAAGGGAGAAACATGAGCACAAAAATGTATAAATCTGTAACTGTACCCTCACGTTGACTCACTAATTAAAAATAAACTATAATTAAAAAAATAAATAAATAAATAAAAGTTTTATTACAAAGAGAAAGAACTTAAAAAAAAAAAAAAAAAAAAAAAAAGATATTACATTTGCAAGGTGACGCTTTCAGCCATGGAGTTATTCCCCTGCTCCCTAATTTCTTTTCTTTTGCTTTCCCTCCCCCCTCTTATGGGACTCACACCTAGTGATGCTGAGATGGCTCTGGACCACGCCAGGTGCTGCTCAGTCCAAAAGTAAAGGCTCAATACAGTTCTGCAGCACCAGGGATCAGTTTGGGGGCTCCCTTCTGAGGGTCTCCTCAACCCCAAGTTACCTTTTATCTATTTATTTTATTTTATTTTTACCTTTTATCTATTTTAAATGATGGTCTCTGGTTTAAGAAATCTATTTGATCAAATATTTTTGGTGGAGACGCAATTACAGTTTGCAAAATTGTTTCCATCATTAAAGTCAATTGTTTTTCATCAAAAATGATATAGCCAACTCAGCAGTGAAAGAACCCGGCAGACATCACAACACTGGAGAATTCTCCGGGCCCCATACCGAGCCGATATCTCCGGGATCCTCAGATTCAGCAGGTGCAGTCTCCCCGCCTTCTCCAGATGGAATCCCGGGGACCATGAGCTTCTACAAGCATGCCCCCGGTACATGGCTACAGGACTATTCTTCTTCAGAAATCCAAAATGCTCTTCATATCAGCAATAGAAAACAAATTATCTAATGATGCCTTTTCGGCAGGTCTGAATGTTGGGGAAGATTCTAAATAATAATAGTGGACCTTTTGTCGAAATATTGAATGTGATCAAAGCAGAGAGAGTAAGGTGGAAATCATCTGCCACATAGGTGGGGGGAGGGGAGGGATGGGGGATATACTAGGGTTCTTGGTGGTGGAGGGTGTGCACTGGTGAGGGGATGGGTGTTTGATCATTGTATGACCGAGTCTCAGAATGGAAAGCTCTGTAACTGTTCTTACGGTGATTCAATAAAAATAAATAAATAAATAAAAATATTTTTAAAAATTGTATAGCCCCCACCACCTCTCCCAACCCAGCCAGCAATGACCCCAAAGCAAACAAACAAAATAAATTTATTTGGGGAAAGGTATGGAACACACTCAAAGGCCCTCAGGGGTCAATATCAGTGGTACCAGGGATCAAACTAAGAAGATGGCTGGGGTTGTCCATGCAAGACTAAGTGCCTTAGCCCTTACCTCTCCATGGCTCCCAAATAATTTCAAGATTAACAAATAAATGATTTAAAACAAAGTTCACCATTATGGTGCTAACATAGCCTACTCCCCTATGGGTACACCAAAAGCAAATGTATTAGCATTATGATAATATGAAGTCACAAAAGATCATTTATGGCTCCTCTCAAAATTCAATACCTAATAGTTAACCCATTCTCCTCAGAATTTGTATAAAGAATTCACCCCACATTTTTTCATAGGTTACCCATGAATTGTGGAGATGATATCAGTCCATCTTGGCTCCCATTCTTTGGCAAGTCCATGTTTTGATAAAATCCACAGGGTACAGAGACCAGTAGAGCTCCAAGCATGCACACTGTGCCTGTATTATCTATCCAGACAGAGGGTTAGGGTTATAGTTGGATCAGAAGCTTCCAGCACAGTACCCCTCCTCATGTCCCATAACTGACACATAAATTATACAATCAGCCTCTGTAGCCTCTCCGTCCCCAGGGAGATGAATTTTAACCTTTAAGGACAAAAAAGTAACAAATACCCTATGACATCAGTCACTTTTTATAGACAAATAAGTAAAGCAAATGAATAAGCAACACAAAAACAATTAAATTGTGGTAATGTAAATGGGACGATATAAAAAACTCAAAGATCTCTTAAATACAGATACCTACTCAGATTTTGTGATTTTCATTTATTAGTTCTAACATAGAAACAAATGTGGGACAGGTAAGTCTTCACTCTAGGAGTTTCTCAAGGAAAATACGAGACTCCAACAACTCTAATGGTTCTGCTCTGAGCTCTGTGGCTCTGGGGTCCCTCCCATGTGATTTATCCCAGATTACATCTGGGATTGACTCAGGCATCATTTCATTTCATTTCATTTCCCTGAAGTGATTTTGACTTCTTGGCGGCTTGGTGGATGTTTTGTTGATCTTTGTGTCCTATGCAACCTTCTGCACAGTTTCTTGAGTGTAAACAACATTCAACAAATAGTCTTAGGAATAAAGAGTGGATAAAAACCATGTTTATCACTGGGCACCAAGATCTCTTGGAAAGCCTAATATTGACATAATCTCAGGAATGGCTAATCTGACAGGGAATCAGAAATGTCTTTCATACAACAGTGCCGCATCATTTCATGAAAATTGTTAGTGTGAAAAAGGCAAAGTGGTCAAGTCACTGAAAGTATAAAAGTAGTTTCCCCAGAATTTTTTTCATTCTGTCTACATAATACACACAAATTTCAAAATGATCAAGTTGCTGGAACACTTGGCTATACTTGGCTACTTACCAGATTCTTAATAAAAGTGATTATTCAGAAAAAACTGGGACTTATTAGTCTCTAAAAAAGGAACACAGTGTTCTCCTAAGCTAGTGAAAACTCATCCACAAAGGGGATAATAGTAGCGTTTGTTTTCTTTTATCCTGTTGATGATTAGAATATTCAAAGGTGTTTATGGCAGTGTACATTAGGAAAGAATATTTTTCAAAAGTCTAAAGGTAACTATTCTCTACTGACTGTGGTCAAAATGAGGGGTTGTGATTTTGACAGGAAACGAGGAAAGAGTTTATTAGCATAAATTCTAGGAAAATGCAGAATAGCTTTTTAAAAATATTTCTGTAGTGTATGCTGTTGGGCCTTTTGCCATCAAGCATAGCTGCATTGTGTCATATTTAACAAGTACATGATGGGATAAAGCTGGCCCACTCAGCGGTACTCTGGGCTATTCCTGGCTCAAAGGTCAGTTCTTAAAGTTCTCAGAGAATCATATGTGATGCCAAAAATGGAGCAAGGGTCTGTCACAGCAAGGCAAACAATCTTAATCTCTCCAGCCCCATAAAAGAGCATTTGAACAGCTTCATTAGCAAAGAGTATCTCGGTTCCCAAAGATAGAATGCAGGGCCAGAGAGGTAAACCAGGAGTGAAAGCATTTGCGTTGCATGCAGCTGACCCAGGTTCTATCCCAAACCCCCTAAGCACTACCAGGAGTGATCTCTGAGCACAAAGCCAGGAGGAAGCTCCTCGGCGCTGCTGAGTGTCACCCCAAAAACAAAATAAACAAACAAAAAATCTGATAGAATACAACCTGCTGCTTTCTATTTGTATTCTAAGTCCATTCTCAACTGCTTAAAACAGACTTGGTAAAGAGATATTTTTTAATAATTCATTAAAAAAATCCCTAAAAGAATTTCAAAGCAAAAATCACCTTGTTGCCCTTGTTGCTCCTCCAAGATTAGCCAGTTCTTGGTTTCTAAGGCGGAAAGTTTTAGTATGAATTGAATTCAGGAATGCCAAATAGTAATTAAAGTGGTATCAGGTTAATCACAAAATTTGGATTCACTTTGAAAAACTAAATCCATGTTGAAGTGGTTTCTTTAAACACTTTTCAAATTCTTCCAAATATAAGAAACTTGGGTAAGAGTGGATACCTTTAGTGAACCTTGATATGGGTCGTGGCAAGGAGGTGTAGAGAAAAGGGTGAAGAAATGAGTAAAATCTAAGTCTTAAACTTGCCCACTTGCGACCAAGTTTTTGTTTCATGTTAAATGATTGAGGGCTTGAGTCAGAAGGGCAAAGAAGAAGTATGGGACTGGAGCGATAGCACAGCGGGTAGGGCGTTTGCCTTGCACATGGCCGACCCGGGTTCGATTCCCAGCATCCCATATGGTCCCCCCAAGCACCGCCAGGAGTAATTCCTGAGTGCAGAGCCAGGAGTGACCCCTGTGCATCACCGGGTATGACCCAAAAAAGAAAAAAATAAGGAAGGGCAAAGAAGAGCAATTATCTAAGCAAAAAGTAAGTAAGTTCTAAGTGCAGAGCCACAGACACAGCCATGAAACCAGTGGTCTCAGGATTTCAGTGTACTAAGCAACATCAGCCCAAACACAAGAATAGGTACCCAAAGCCTCCTGTGGCAAGGCTGGGGGAAAGGCAAGAGGGAGCAGATTTGTGATGGACTCCTGGAGAGCCAGCCAGTCCTTTGGCTGGTCGTAGATTTTCAGTCCTGGAAAACTACCACAAAATGCTCTGACCTGAGCAGTCATTAGTTTAGAGCATGGTGGCCAACCCAGATGGGAACCAAAAGGGAAAAAATGGAGTCAGTCTTGGTTTTCTTTTATTGGAAAGTTGGTATTTTCTTATGAATAAACACTACTTCTCCTGCATTCATTTAATAAATTTTGTTTCAATCAAAAGTCCATTAGAGGGGCTGGAGTGATAGCACAGCGGGTAGGGCATTTGCCTTGCACGCGGACGACTCAGGTTCAAATCCCTGCATCCCATATGGTCCCCTGAGCACCGTCAGGGGTGATTCCTGAGTGCAGAGCCAGGAGTAACCCCTGTGCATCGCCAGGTGTGACGCAAGAAGAAAAAAAAAAGTCTATTAGAATCAAGTACTGCATGTCTTTTTTATCAGGCAATTTGGGAATGTGTTTTTGTGTGCCACATCCAGAGATGCACAGTAAATATTTCTGGCTCTGTGCTGGAGGGTGAGGCCTGGTGATGCTCAGGGGACCGGATGTGGTACAGGGGAGCAAACTGGGATCGGCAGCATGCAAGGCAATTGCCTAACCCCCTGTGTTTCTAGCTGGTATCAAGCAATTTCTGTATCACATTCATCTGAGTTTTGAGAAGGGAAGGGCATCAAATCACACAAGCGCCATTGTCTTAACTTCCAGTCAGGGCAAAGGGAGAATCCAACTCGCTTCAAGGTCAGCCCACCTGCTTTATTTGAGGCTGTAGGTTGCTTCGTGTTCGTTCATTCTTACCCACAGTTAAGTAACAAACAAGCCCCAAACTTGATCTTTTTTTCCTCTTCGTTTGGTACCTACTTTCATACTCAACATATGTTTTTATGTTCATTAATTAGCCTTGCATTTGATAGAGACAAAAGACGGAGACCACAGTGAACTCTAGAAAGCAGGCACTTGGAGAAAAACCTCAAAAATCAACCTCCAAACACCTCAGACTATGCATACCTGCTTGTCTGGCAAATTCAATCAATTTTTATTGATATTCTGGTACAGGATATGAGAGAAAAGACTTGTGTAAAGTTCTTACTATTTAATCACCCTTTGAAATGGAAATTCTATGTGAAATCTATCTCTCAGATGCCCAAAAGTCACCCAGGTCTGATTAACTTCAGACACAGCATGACTGAGAAGGGGTGAAATGTGCAAGACCCTTGTTACTGTCTCCTATTTCAAATAGAAATTAGACTCCAGATATTTATTTTTTTTTATTTTTTTTTTACCCATAGCTTTCTCTTCTGAATTGCAATTTTATTTTATTATTATTTTTTTAATTTATTTATTTTTAATTAGAGAATCACCGTGAGGGTACAGTTACAGATTTATACACTTTTGTGCTTATACTTCCCTCATACAAAGTTTGGGAACCCATCCCTTCACCAGTGCCCATTCTCCACCACCCTTAAACCCAGTGTCCCTCCCACCCTCCCCAATCCCATCTCCCCCCCACCCCACCCTGCCACTGTGGCAAGGCATTCCCTTCTGTTTTCTCTCTCTAATTAGCTGTTGTGGTTTGCAATAAAGGTGTTGAGTGGCCGCTGTGCTCAGTCTCTAGCCCTCATTCAGCCCGCAACTCCCTTCCCCCACATGGCCTTCGACTACAATGTAGTTGGTGATCGCTTCTCTGAGTTGACCTTTCCCCGGAACGTGAGGCCAGCCTCGAAGCCATGGAGTCAACCTCCTGGTACTTATTTCTACAGTTCTTGGGTGTTAGTCTCCCACTCTGTTATTCTATATACCATAGATGAGTGCAATCTTTCTATGTCTAGACTCCAGATATTTAAAACAATCAAAACCACTCAATAAGAATGAGTAAGAAGATTCAGTGTGAATTTCTTAAGTTGGTTCAGATTTTCTTTAAGAGGAGAAGCAATGCAGCTAACTGCCCAGAAAACAGCTTATCAATGAAGAATTCAAATACCAGTTCCTCGGAATGATACATCCCTTTTCAACACTGGTGAAGAAATTGAAATAATGAAATTATTCCTTTTATGCCAACCTCTGAAACACAACTATGATCATCTATTGGTGTTGAACTTCAAACAAATGCATGTACTGCCACATGAAGGCAACATTTTGGGTCAAGAATCTGAAATTCTAACTATACAGGTGAAATCTACAAGTGTTTGATAACAGCCCAAGCCCAAGCTTTTTTTCCTAACCTTGCAGAATCTTTTATTAAAATAATCCTGTTTAATGTGCACTGGTGAAGGGATGGGTATTTGATCATTGTGAGATTGTAACCCAAACATGAAAGCTTGTAACTATCTCATGGTGATTCAATAAAATTTTTTAAAAATTAAAAATAAAAAAAATAAAGTAGCACTGTAGCTTTAAAAAAAGAGAGATAAGGAATTTGACTTTCATCAGGATTAAGCTACAATGAGGTAGCTCTCGCTAGTGACTTGGGTATCACTTGAATAAAGATATATTCTTAGCTCTAAAAAAATAATAATAATCCTGTTTAATGCAATAAGTATCAGCTCCAAAAAATAAAATAAGGGACAGAAGGAAGGAACAGAGGGAGGAAGGGGGAGAGAGGGAGTATGTTTCAAACAGCCAATTGGACTTACAATAAAATTATTCTCTTTTTTGACTTTTTGTAATCAGTTCAGTGTATCACTTCATCACTTTGTTCATATATATTTTTAAGATATATAATCACCTCACTAATAAAATAAAAGCAATTGCCCTGTTTTAACCTTCACTACCTAAATTGGTAGCATCTTATACACTCCAGTTTATGTGCATATATATCTTTAGAAAGAAAAAAAACTTCTTTTGGTATTCTGGTGCACATAAAGAAAAAAAAAACTTGAATGAAACATGACACCACACAGCACTGGAGAAAAATATTCTGACTTGTACAAAACCTAGGGAAACTAATATGACACACGGATAACAGACTTTTGGTAGAATAAAATTTGTGCCTTAGGTCCATGCGATGTTGTAGTTGCTATAGTAACTATTTTTGTTCAACAGCAGAATACTTGTATATAAGATGCTTACCTTCACTCACAAATTTCAAGTGAAACTTATACAAAACAGAGCTGACCATTTAAACTCCACTGTAAATATGCAGTTTTTGTCCCTCAATGTCAAAATTAGCATAGAATAATTCCATCAAGCATGTTTTTCATACAGTTGTTATCACTCTTCATATACGCCACCTTACAAGGAAAGAATTGCTAGTCCAGAAAGCATTTTTAACTGCTGACACAAAGTCATTTGTCTGGAATACAACACGCTAAAAAATATTAATCATTTGAATCAACCACGAACCAGGAAGTCAATAAGAATTGTACAAATTTATTTACAGTGTCCAATATTTAAAGGGGCTCTATCTACCCTCCCCCATAGCAAATCTTACAGGTCTTTTCAAAGCCCCTACCCTGGACACGGTTATGCCACACTTAACCTTTGGCAATAAAGTCTGAGATCAACTTTGCATGCTGGTATCCTGGAGGGCACTGCTGTAGAAAGGCAGAGCATTTATACCGTGGTCTTCATGTGAGCTTCCTCTGTCTCCCCGCGGGAAGAGTATTCAACCATCTTTGCAGAATCAGGTTCCCTCACAAAGGCTTATGAAAGAAACATCTGTGGCAAGGATCTCTAACGCTCCCGCGTGTTCTTTCACACAACGAAATCCAAGAACATGGCTCCACATGGCCAACCAATCCCCTCGACTGCCCTTCCAAGCGGGATACCTAATGTGCTCTGTACCGTGTGTATTTTTCCACATATGTGCAGAGAATGTGACATTGACAAGGTGGCTTTTCTCCAGGGCTCAGCTGAACAAACACTTGGCCCTACAGTGGACATCCAGGAAACCAGGCAAGGGAGCTGCTATTGCAGGGGGCACTTTTCAGGAGGTCTTTTCAGGCACTTTGCAAGAGATCTGAGGATAGAAATGAATTGCTGGTCATGTTTGGAATGCTTTGAAGCAAAATCTCTATTTTCTAAGCTACTTTCTTGATGTTATACAGTGTCTATGTGACAATCTGACCATAAGCAAAGCCAACTGACAAAATATGAGAAGGGTTGCATAGGATTTCTTAAGGAAAGTAATCCCTGGAATAATTATTTCCTGGAAGGCTGTCACTGTCACTGTCATCCCGTTGGCTCATCGATTTGCTCAAGCGGGCACCAGTAATGTCTTCATTGTGAGACTTGTTGTTACTGTTTTTGGCATATCGAATACACCACGGGTAGCTTGCCAGGCTCTGCCCTGTGGGCGGGATACTCTCTGTAGCTTTCCAGGCTCTCTGAAGAGGGCTGGAAGAATTGAACCTGGGTCAGCCGCATGCAAGGCGAATGCCCTACCTGCTGTGCTATTGTGCCTGAAACACTACAAGAATAAAATTTTTAAAAATATTTTTGCTTCTGGGGCTGGAGAGATAGCACAGCGGGTAGGGCGTTTGCCTTACACACGGCCGACCCGGGTTCAAATCCCAGCATCCCATATGGTCCCCTGAGCACGGCCAGAGGTAATTCCTGAGTGTAGAGCCAGGAGTAACCCCTGTGCATCGCCAGGTGTGACCCAAAAAGAAAAAACAAATATTTTTGCTTCTGTTTTCGCTTGGGAGTAGGGGAGGGCATTTGGGGGCCACACTAGGCAGTGCGTAAGGACTATACATGGCTCTGTGCTCAAAAGTGGCCCCTGGCAGTGCTCAGGAGTCTATAGGCCTGGGAGAGCCTGATCTACAGCATTATTACCCTGGCATTAGAAACTTATACTTTGAAACTTTGGGTATTGGTGCCTCAGATAGACAAGCTGCTCTTGGAACATTCAAACATCTGCTTTTACTCCTGCTGCAAACACCCCTAGCCGTTCAGCTGGTTAGAAAACAAAATAAAGCAATCATCCATTCCTTCAGATATAGAAAAAATGCTTTCTTTAAACAAGCAAAAATATCACTAAGCCATTCAGTAATAGGATGAACCACTTTTGCTTCAGAGACTGTGGTTGAATTCAATTTCCGTATGATTAAACAACCTCTAGCAAACTTTAAGAAATGGATTTCAATTTGCTCAGTCTTAAAGTTGGGAACTAAGATTGCCCTTCCATCTTCGAAAACTAAATAAACCTTGAGATTGCCCCTTCCAGATCTGAAAATCTCAGGTTGAGAGAGAGGGTGGGTCCTGATGAACTTGATGAATTTTGCAAAGGAAATGCAGGTGGGGTCAAGGACAGAGACTTATCAACACCACAGAAGTGCCCTGTATAAAACTTGCCATGGTACAAGACTCCCAACACGTAGAAAACTTCATTTAAATGATATCAAGCAAATTGTCCAACTTACAAGAAAGAGAATGTAGAACTGTGGTAGTTAATGAGGATATCTCTCTTTGTGTGTCTCCCGTGGGCTGCAGTGGGTTCCTTTTTATCCTCCAACAATCAGGGAAATCACCAATTACCATTACCCCCAAATTAGCTTCATTTTTTTTTCATTCCACTGAAGTTTTATAAAAATACAGAAGTAGGGAAAGATTACAGGGATGGGCGCTATCTCTCTCCTGAATTGTTTTGATTACTTCATTTCCCTTGCTTCTGAGGAACTTTAATGTAAATTCCCTTTTTCTATTTAAATTATACTGAACAAAGGTGAATACATATACTATAATTTTCTCTGTCTCTCAGTTTCTCTTTAATATGATAATTTCCAGAGGAAAAAAAAAGTGGGGCAGCAATTCCTAAAAGCCAAAATTTAGCGTAGAGTAAAGGTGTTTATTCCCATTCTTGCCCACAGTTCGCTTAGCTGCTTGGACAAAGACAGCTAGTACTGGCCCAGATGTATGACATAATGATTGGTCCAAATTGGTCTCTGCAGAGACACCCTAAAACTCAGGCTACAAGTGCACTAACCCAGCCGATACACACTGGAAAATTGCGCATACCATCTTTCCTGGGTGTTCTTGAGCAAGAAATAGGAAGTTTCTGGGTTTGAGTAATTTCGGAGTGTTCAGAACCAAACGTCCCTCTTGGGTAACTCACCCAAACTTCTTTATTACTGTGCTCTTGTGACTCTCACATTTGAACAAAGAGTAAGTTTTATTGATCCTACCTGGAACACGTCTTTCAAGTCTGTCCCCAGTTGTCTTTTTCCCACACTGCTAAAGCCCTGGTTCCTTTCTGAACATGCTGTGTCCTGTGCCAAGGCAATGAATTTCCTCTCTCTTGTTTTGTAAATGTCTTCTCAACCTTTAACTATTATCTTTCTCCAGGTGCCGCTCCTGACCCAACCCTGCCTGAGCAAATCCATCTGTCTCTTGTTTCTATCATATCTACTCTTCCAGGAAATGAAAAATCATATCATGTGCTATTGGTATACTTACCCAATCCCTTCCTTCCCTTTTTCTTTCTTTCTTTCTTTCTTTCTTTCTTTCTTTCTTTCTTTCTTTCTTTCTTTCTTTCTTTCTTTCTTTCTTTCTTTCTTTCTCTCTTTCTTTCTTTCTTTCTCTCTTTCCTTCTTTCTCTCTTTCCTTCTTTCTCTCTTTCTTTCTCTTACTTTCCATTTTGAATCACTGTGAGATAGGCCCTTACAAAGCTGTTCACGATTGTATTTCATTAATACATTATTCCAACACTCATCCCTCCACCAGTGTACATTTCCCAGCACTAGTGTTCCCAGGTTCCCTTGCATCATTCCCACTCCCCACTCCCTGCCTGCCTCTATGGCAGACGCTTTTCTACTCTCTCTCTCTCTCTCTCTCTCTCTCTCTTTCTCTCTCTCTCTTTGTCTGTCTGTCTCTCTCCCTCCCTCCCTCCCTCCTTTTCTTAGTTGGAACAGAACTGTTTGGGCTGGAATTAAGCATCTTTGCCTTTAGCTTCTGGCTCTTCATATGTGAGAAACAAACATTGAAAGGAAATATCTCCATCTTAAGATACGGAGTTGTACACAGTAGATTATTTTAGGCAATCACAATCTGGCTGAGCTACCTACAATAGGGGTCTAGGAGAGGTCACTGCAAGACTCATGTCCAGTCTTGCCAGACACCAAAGAAACACCGTGGGCACAGAATCATTAGAGGTTGGGAAACATGAAGTGGAAGAACAGAAAAGAAAATTAGCTCAAACACTACTAGGCTTCGGGGATAGTGGCCCCTCAGAAGGACCAATTCAGTGTTTAGTCTCTGAAAAGACAGAGTTGTCTATTACACAGATGGAAGGTTGGACTAACAATTTTTTTTTTTTTTGCTTTTTGGGTCACACCTGGCGATGCACAATGTTACTCTGGTTCTGTATTCAGGAATCACCCCTGGCAGTGCTCAGGGGACCATAATGGGATGCTGGGAATCGAACCCGGGTCGGCTGCGTGCAAGGCAAACGCCCTACCTGCTATGCTATTGCTCCAGCCCCTGGACTAACAATTTTATAGTGAAAAAAAAACTTTAAAAATAAAGTGATGAGTCTCATTAAATTATTATTTTATTAAATCACTTCTTTTTGGTGTATTACTGTTGTTCGGAGAAAAAACCTTAGAAAGCATTCATTTTTGCACAATATCTGTTTAATTGTCGTCCTAAGATTATCCTGAGGTACTACCATTTGGATGATGATATCATAAGTGGCCTCCAAGTCCAGGTGATTTGAGACAGTTCTAAGGAAATTCTAACCCTCATTGCAGGTGTGAACCTTGAACTATCCTATGTCCAGGTGATATATCTTCCAAAGATAAAAATTAGACATGGTGGAATGATTGAACTGGAAGGTATAAACATGTTTGAAAGAGATTTTTACCTATACAATAACAGGAAGACGAAAAGGTCAGATAAAAGAACAGAGAACATTTACAATTACCATGCAGATTTTTCCCCCCATCTATGGCATTTGTTAGGAGTTTGTTTGTTTTGTTTCTTTAATAGGGGCCTTACCTGGGGCTGGAGCAATAGCACAGCGGGTAGGGCATTTGCCTTGCACGCGGCCAACCCGGGTTCGATTCCCAGCATGCCATATGGTCCCCTGAGCACCGCCAGGGGAAATTCCTGAGTGCAGAGCCAGGAGTGACCCCTGTGCATCGCCGGGTGTGACCCAAAAAGAAAAAAAAATAGGGGCCTTACCTAGTGGTGCTCAGGGGCCACCAAGCTACTTGAGCTGAACCCAGGAGCCATGAGGCATCAGAGTTTCAACTCAAAACCTTGTACCTCCCCTGCATATGCTCTGCTGCTTGAGTTATCTCCCCAGATAATCTAGGACATGCGTAAAGGAGTGAATCTCATTAGGGTCCTTACCTCAACTCACCAGTCCCCTCCTCACTCCACCCACAGTCTCTCTGTCAAGAGACCTCTCAGATTTGTGGTATCACCTCTTACTGGCAAAAATGCCCTATAAGAAAGATTAAAATATTGGAGGTGCAGAGAGAGAGTACAGGGATGAAGTGGCATGTTTTACATGCAACTGACCCCATTTCAAATATATGGCACTATGGAAGGTGCCCCTAGCTTGGCTGGGTGCAGCCATGGAGAGCCTCAGCCACGCCCAGTGTGTATAGCAACACACCATCAGGCTTCTACTGAATTACCAGCCTCGTTGGCCGAGTATCACCGAGAGGAGCTAGATTCTGATCACCTCTTGGGAACTCCTTCCACCTCCTCCTACACACAAACACACACACACACACACACACACACTCACATGCATGCACACACATGAGCGCACGCACACACACATGTTGGAAACACCAAATATTGGTGAAGATGTGAAGAGAAAAGAACCCTGCTATACCCTTGGTGGAAATGTAAGCGCCTTTATGGAAAACAGTACAGGAAAGACACTTGCTTTGCACCCACCGCACCCCATATGGTCCCCTGAGCCCTCCAGCAGTGATACCTGAGTACAGAGCCAGAAGTAAGCCCTGAGTACCACCAGGAGTGACTCCCAAGCAAACAAAAAAAAAAAAAATGGAAGTTCCATAGGATCCAGCAATACTATTTCTAGGCATTTATCCAAAGCATAAAAAAATACTAATTTGAAAGGATTTTTGCATCTTTATGCTCTCTGTCACATTACTCACTATAGCAAAATCATAGAATCAACCTAATTGCGTATCAACGGATGACTAGATAAAGTCGTAGCACATATACACTCAGTGTACTACTGCTCTGCAATTTAAAAACATGAAGTCATGTTTTCTGGGACAGTGGATGGAACTTAAGGTGATTGTGCAAAAGGAAATGAGTCAAGAAGTGTAAGACTACTGCCAGATGTTGTCACTTCTATGTGGAATAGAAATAACTAAAGATGTTGTCACTTCCTACGTGGAATAGGAATAAATAATGAGCAGGCAAGAAACAAGAAAACTAACTCCTACATCCTAACCTATGGAGGTTGTTAGAAGGAAGGTGTTAGAGATGGGAGGAAAAAGCTCAGGGGTCTTCTGAGTGCCAGGATTCCGCTGGAATGTTGGTGCTGGGAGGGGTGACAGTTACATTAAAAAGTATGAAGCTAAACTCCAGAAGTGTCATAATATTGTAAATCAATAAGTCCATGAAAAAAATTAGCAAGTGAAATAATGAATGTCCATGCCAAGACACAGGAGAATTTGAGAACCCAGAAAAGTAAAATCAGAAAAGGAAGTTCTCTTTTTAAAGGCACGTTCTTAAGAGGCTAGTCATGCTCATAAATAATTAAAATAAATATAGAAATATTTTGTATGTTAGTGGAATAAATTTTGAAATCAAATAAATGCCATAAATTCTAAAAGGCCAATGAAATGGATTACTTTGCTGGTAGAAAGTGATTTGTTTAAGAAATTAAGTTTGTGATTTATCATTTTGCCACAAAAAAATTCAAGTAGAGTGGGTTTCACTGGTCAATTCAACCATGAACTCAAGCTAGAAGCAATTCCAAATTTATAAACTACTCCAGAAAATTAAAAAGTTCTCAATGGGGGCTGGAGCAATAGCACAGTGGATAGGGCATTTGCCTTGCATGCAGCCAACCCAGGTTCGATTTCCAGCATCCCATATGGTCCCCTGAGCACTGCCAGGGGTGATTCCTGAGTGCAGAACCAGGAGTAACCCCTGTGCATCGCCGGGTGTGACCCAAAAAGAAAAAAAAAATGTTCTCAATGTACTTTATGAGCAAAAATGTCCTTGAAAGAAGAGCACAAGAAAATAAAAACTGAAGACTGGTTTCACCCACATATATAACTGGGGAAATTCTAAGCAAAAATTGAGATTATGATTCTGAAAAAATTATATTATGACCAAACTTACTTTATATCAGAAATGTAGTTGATTAAACATAAGATATTCAATGAATCTACCACATAAACCAGTTAGAAAATAAAAATTATACAGTTATCTTAGCAGATGTGGGAAATACCACTTATAAATGTCACATCTATTTATGATAAAACATAAAAGTTTTTGCTGACCCAAATGAAAGGACTTGAAATATTGAAATAGAATATCAACCAAAATTTACAACAAACGTCAAAATAAGTGGTATAACATTCTGAATTTTCACTTTGTGTTGCAAGAAGTGACAAAGATGTTCTCTATCCACACTTTATTCAACAATTTCATTATGTTATAACCAGCTTAGACAGAAAGAAATAAGCAGTATAAAAATTGAAAAAGAGATTGTTACAGTTCTTAGATGATATCATTATTTGCATAAAAAATTCAATAAAATCAACTCACATATTACAGTAGTTAATGAGATTTTGAAAAAATGTTGAATAACAAATTAATACATAAATGCAATACATTTTAATATGAAGCCACAAACAGAAAATGGAATCTTTGAAGGCTTATTTACGATAGCATCAAAATATAAACTACTTAGAAAGAAATTTAATGCAAATGTGCTAAACAGGAAAAGTTACAGAATACTTTTGAGAAACATTTTAAAGACTTACAAAATGTAACTGATCTTTTTTATATTTCTAGATAAGAAAGCAGAAAGTTGAAACTATGTTAATTCATTTCATGTAGTTCTTAAAGTTCAATGCAACCTCAAATATCAACAGACTTACTATTCAACTTGAAAAATTCATTCAAAAGTTACATGGAAGTTCAAAGTCCATGAATAACTAAGATACAAGCTAGGTTTAAGAAGACTACAAGGTTGTATGCCTTCTCCAGATGGAGCCCCTGCGACACTGAGCAGAACCTAACATGGCTCCGGGATGCGGGACTGGGACATCTCTAGACTGCGGGGGGGGGGGGAGGGCACTGGAGTGGGTGGTGCCAGCCCAGCCTCCAGGCCGCCCTGACAGCCAGAAGTCACACCCTCGACTCACCCTCAGCGCCATCTTGCCGCATTCAACAGAGAAGAATCCGGGCATTCGGGTAAGCCACGCAGGCCGGACGCAGGCCGGACACTGCTCTGGACCCCAGACCAGGCCAGCAACACCGGGGATCCAGACGAAGGAGGTACAGCCGGTACGCCTTCTCCAGATGAAGCCCCAGAGACACTGAGCAGCAACTAACACAGCTATGGGATGCGGGACTGGGACAGCTCCAAACCGCGTGGCCACATGACCATGACCTTTTCTGAAAAATGAAAACATACAATCTATTGATGCCATCCAACATGTCTGACTGTTGGAGGAAACCTCCAAATAATAATAGTGAGATTCCTGTTGAAAATGGAATGTAATCAAAGTAAGGAAAGAGTAAAGTGAAAAATGTCTGCCACACGGGCAGAGGGGGAGTGGGAGGGAGGGGTATGTGGGGGGTATGTGGGTGGATCAAATATGAAAACTTTGTAACTGTATTTCAAAGTGATTCATTAAAAAATAATTTAAAAAAAGAAGACTACAAGGTAAATAGAGGTAAACAGAGTAAATAGATCTGCTCATCAAGTCTCAACTTAAAAACTCTCCAATTGATATCAGATATACAATAAATAGAGCAGACATTTTAATGACAATGGTAGCATGCAGAACAATGGGAGACTAACTGTCCTCAATAAATTATGCTATAAAATTAGCTATAGTTAAAAAGTTGATCACTAAATACAAAGACAATCTACAGAATGGGAAAGGATATTTATGCAGTACCCATCCGATAAAGGGTTGATAACAAGGGTATACAATGCACTGGTTGAACGCCACAAGAAGAAAACTGCCAACCCAATCAAAAAATGGGCTGATGAAATGAACAGAAACTTTTCCAAAGAAGAAATCCGAATGGCTAAGAGGCACATGAGAAAATGTTCAACATCACTAATTATCAGGGAGATGCAGATCAAAACAACAATGAGATATCATCTCACACCACAGAGACTGGCCCACGTCCCAAAAAACAAAAGCAACCGGTGTTGGCGTGGATGTGGGGAGAAAGGGACTCTCCTTCACTGCTGGTGGGAATGCCGACTGGTTCAGCCCTTTTGGAAAACAATATGGACGATTCTCAAAAAGTTAGAAATTGAGCTCCCATTTGACCCAGCAATACCACTCCTGGGAATATATCCCGGAGAGTCAAAAAGGTATAGTAGAGATGACATCTGCATTTCCATGTTCATTGCCGCTCTGTTTACAATAGCCACAATATGGAAAAAACAAGAGTGCCCGAAAACAGATGATTGGCTAAAGAAACTCTGGTATATTTACACAATGGAATACTATGTAGCTGTCAGAAAACATGAAGTCATGAAATTTGCATATAAGTGGATCAACATGGAAAGTATCATGCTGAGTGAAATGAGTCAGAAAGAAAGAGACAGACATAGAAATATCGCACTCATATGTGGAATATAAAGTAGCTGAGAAGTACAAGCTTACAATGTTGCGATTCCTGGCAGACATTTTTCTGGACTTAGTTACTAAAATACTAAAGTACAGAAATCCAAAACTATGCTGCTGCTAGTGCGGCTTCCTGACCTCATATCTCTTCATTCTCAGCAATGGAAAACAAATTACCAAATGCTTTCTTTTCAGCAGATCGACTTTAGGGGGGAGAAACTCCAAATCAATAATAGTGAATTTTTTTGTTTAAATATTGAATGTAATCAAAGTAAAGTGAAAGTAAAGTGAAATTTACCAGTTACACATGCGGGGTGGGGGGCTGGGGAGGTGGGGGAAGGGGGGAGGTATATCGTGATTCTTGGTGGTGGAATATGTGCACTGGTGAAGGGATGGGTGTTTGAGCATTGTATAACTGAGACTTTAACCTGAACGCTTTGTAACTTTCCACATGGTGAATTAATAAAAGAATTTTTAAAAAAATAAATTAATTAATTAATTAAAAAAATAAAAAATAAAAAGAAAATAAAAAGTTGATCACTAACTTTACTGTATCACTGTATCATTGTCATCCCGTTGCTCATCAATTTGTTCAAGTGGGCATCAGTAACAAGTAACGTCTCCATTGTGAGACTTGTTGCTACTGTTTTTGGCATATTGAATACACCACAGGGAGCATGCCAGGATACTTCCTTTGGGCAGGATACTCTTCGTAGCTTTCGGGGCTCTCGGAGAAAGACGGAGGAATTGAACCCTGGTTGGCCGCATGCAAGGCAAACGCCCTACCCGCTGCACTATCGCTCCAGCCCCACTAACTTTACAATGGACATAAAATAAAAATCAGGACAGATAAGATATTATTGTATCCTTCATTATCCTAGAAATCTCATTGGAGAAACGGGGGACACTGGTGAAGGGATTGGTGTTAGAACATTGTATGCCTGAAACGAAACTTTGTAACTTTGTAATTTATAATGATTCAATAAATTAAAAATAAAACAAAATTAATAAGTTAAGTTAATGTAAACTGAAAAATAAGAAATTTCAAGTATCCCTGGACAAGAAGAGGAGGAAAATAAATAATAATTAAGTTCATTATAAATATTTCATTATAAATATAAAGAAGAGTTTTTTTTACTGTAGGATCACTGTATCACTGTATCACTGTCATCCCATTGCTCATTGATTTGCTCGGGCGGGCACCAGTAATGTCTCTGTTGTGAGACTCATTGTTACTGCTTTTGGCATATCGAATACGCCATGAGTAACTTGCCAGGCTCTGCCGTGGGGGCAAGATACTCTCAGTAAGATAAGGAATGATTTTAAACATAAATCTAAATCAAAAATAACTAACCTAAAATTAAAATTACCCCCAAAATTTAAAACTAATAAAATTAAGTTAAAGATTAACAATTTCTTTTTTCAAAGATATTAAGAGTAGTGGAGATGATATTTACAATAAGCTTTTCAGGTAAAGACTGTATCTGTAATCAACAAAGAACTAACAAAAAACTAGGTTGAAAGCTAACCAAAGGACTATGTTCACCTCATGAAATAAGTTACAGTGCAAATAATTCATTCACAAAAGAAGTCTCTTGATTTAATTAAAGATCAGGAAAATGCTAACTATAAAGCAATGTAAATTTTAATTAATATAAAATACCATACAACCATCAGTTTATTGAAAAAATTAATTTCAAGCAATAAGCAAGGATGTGGAGCAATACCAACTATGAAACATGCAGGTATGAGTGCATTTACACCAACACTTGGGCAAACAGTTTGACCTTATATAATGAGTACAAAAATCACTCTCCATACTTTTCTAGTATTTCCAGTTCTAGCATACATTCTGAGAGATATGCTCTAAAATAAAGAGAAAGAAGCCAAAGAAACACACTTGCCATATTTAAGTCCTCTAGTTCAACTGAGTTCTAACTGAAGTCATTCCTTTTTAACACATGCCAACCCAAGCTAGTTTAACTTGCATTTTTATAGAATAAATAAAATCCTACTCAGAGGCTCTAAGTAACTCATTTTCACATCAGTCCTCCACATAGAAAATTCTATATAGAAATCAGGAGATGTCTACAATATCAACAAATTACTATAATGTACCTATACGGTAATAATTGTTTTTATAAAAGTGTGGTCAGTACCTCATATATTAGCAGATAGGGTATTTATTTAGATTAATGGACTAGATATAAAGCTTAGATCTATGAAGTTAAGGATACAATATGTAAAATCATAGAAAGATATAAATCCTGGCACTTGAAACATTGATGAAATTAGAGGACATTATCACTGGTGAAATAAGTTAGACAGAGAGATACAAATACTACATGGTATCACTTACGTTTGCAATCTTTAAAGAAAGTCACAGTACAATGGTGATTACCAACAGGGATAGAGAAGTGGAGAGGCATTAATTACAGGGTACAAGTACTCAGTTATGAGATGAGTAAGTGCTAAGACTCCAATATGCAGTGTGGGAAATGTAGTTAATCAATGTCTAATAGCATAATTGCACTGAGGGCGGGAATAGCAATACTGTACATTAATACTATGAACATTACTATAACTTCATTCCCTAAACTATATTAAAATAATAATATTACTCTCCTATAGATTTGATATTTCTAAGCAAGAAGACTTTTATCATTTTCATTTTTTAAAGGTAACCAAGTGGGGCCATAGATACAGTATAGTGGGTAAGACACTTGTTTTGCATGTGGCCAACCCAAGTTCAATCCCCAGCATCCTATATGTTCCCTTGAGCATTGCCACAAGTGATTCCTGGGTGCAGAGCCATGAGTGACCCTTGATCATCACGTGTGGAATGCCCCCCAAATAAAAGGTAACCAAATAACTCTGTAAGATGGTACCTATATTAAGCAATTTGACTGTGATCACCATTTCACAAGGACTACAAATGTCAAACTCTACCAAGAAAATCAAACCTCTATTTCCTATTTTGTTCAGATTGTTGAACTCAGTATAAACAAAACAGGAAATAGAGGTTTGATTTTCTTGGTAGAATTTGAATGTGTCAGTAGAATGTATGTCAGTCTAAGAGTTGAACTTTTATTGCTGTTGTTGTCTGGGGGGCGGGGGAGGGGAATTTCTCCAGGGGTTGAGCTCTGCTGCTCAAGGGGACAGTGCTACCCAGTCCCTGTAGTGTCAGAGACCACCAAAGCTGCACACAGAGAGGAGCTTCTGGAGACCAAATCTAGGCCAGGCACCTGCCTATGTACCCTAAACGCTGTATTGCCTTCTGGTTCCTAAGATCTGAAAGTCTTGTAAAGCAAATTAAGATGTGGAAACTACCACTAGACTAACACCGGGGTATAGAGCCAGGAGCAACCCCTGAACATCACCAGGTGTAGCCCCAAACCCGAACTAATATTTTCAATAAATATAGTAGGTTATGGAATTCCACAGAGTCAAATAAGCATAAAGTGAATGAGTTCATTTTTCAAAATTTTTAATTGAATCACCATGAAATACAATTACAAAATTGTCCATGACTGGGTTTCAGTCATATAATGTTCTATCACCCATCCCTTCACCAGTGTAGGTTTCCCACCACCAATGTCCCCAACTACTTAAACCCAGAAAATCCTTCCTGTATGAGGTCAGAAAGAGATATGAAGACAGAAGCTTCTAGGTGATGCTTCGTGTCTGAATTTGAAGTTGGAAGAGGAAGCATAGTTATAGAAGGCGGGTCATTTCTAGGAGCTAGAAGTGTAAGACTGTTGAGTCTCTCTGTCAGGGGCAGCCACACTGACTCCTTGATTTTAATCCCGTGAGCCCCGTGCTGGACCCCTGGTTTACAGAACAGTAATCTTTGCCTTGTTTAAGCTACTTAATTAGGGATCTGTTAGAGCAGAAGTAGGGGATAAGCAAAATATGTTCTTGCACAACTTCATAATCAGTTATCAGAAGAGGAAGTTTCCCTATCATGTTGAGTGAAATGAGTCAGAAAGAAAGAGACAGACATAGAAAGATAGCACTCATATGTGGAATATAATGTAGCAGAGAGGTACAAGCTAGCAATGATGCAACTGCTGGCAGAAATTTCTTTGGACTTAGTTACTAAAATACTAAAATACAGAAATCCAAAACCTCACGGCCGCTATTATGGCCACACGACCTCATATCTCTTCATTCTCAGCAATGGAAAACAAATTATAAAATGCTTCCTTTCCAGCAGGTCTGACTTTGGGGGTAGGGGAAACTCCAAACAATAATAGTGAGTTTTTTGTTGAAATATTGAATGTAATCAAAGTAAAGAGAAAGTAAAGTGAAATTTATCAGCTACACAGACTGGGGGGTGGGGGGTGGTGGGAGGTTTACTGTGGTTCTTGGTGGTGGAATATGTGCACTGGTGAAGAGATGGGTGTTTGAGCATTGTGTAACTGAAACTTAAGCCTGAAAGCTTTGTAACTTTTCACATGGTGATTCAATAAAAAATAATAATAATTAATTAAAAAAAAGAAGAGGAAGTTTCCATCTCCTTTAACCTCTACCATATAATATACATACATGTCTATATATATGATATGTGTTTATGTTGTGTATGTAAGTATAACTCCACATACAGTATACGCTATGCACACAAGTGTATTTAATAACTTCATTATATACATAGCACTGCACTGTAGCACTGTCATCCAGTTGTTCATCGATTTGCTCAAGAGGGCACCAGTGACGTCTCCATCATGAGACTTGTTGTTACTGTTTTTGGCATATCGAATACGCCACAGGTAGCTTGCCAGGCTCTGCTATGTGGGCGGGATACTCTCGGTAGCTTGCTGGGCTCTCTGAGAAGGACGGAGGAATTGAACCCGGGTTGGCCACGTGCAAGGCAAATGCCCTACCTGCTCTGCTATCACTCCAGCCCTTATATACCTATAGGTATAAAGTATCAAAACTGCCCAATTCTGTTAATATTAAAATAGGTTTTAAGTTTTAAAAGCATTACGGGTAAAGATGCCACTTGTTAGCAAAACTTCTAATGCAACTTGAAGGTTAACAAGTTCTAAATGTATGTTCTCCTCGTATCAGAATATCAAAATACCTGCCCAAGGCCCGGGGCGTTCCAAACACTGGCAGGCCCATCCCTGGTATTAGCAGGTCAGCATTAGCATGGAAGATCCCCGGAGTACCCTGGGGTACTGATGACATGTCTGTCGGAAGCCACAGTGAGCATCCTTCAAATGGCATAAGCCGTATTGAGTCATAATTAAATCTGCAAACAGGCCCCAGCCTGCCTATCTCTCTTTAAACAGACTACCAGGTCAGATAAACAGAATTTATTTTTCTAAGACATTTTGGAGTACAAATGTGTGTATGGTTACATACAATTTTCATAATAGAGAAAATCATTCTCCAGAAAATTATTTCTCCTCTGGGGAGTCTTGGCTGAGAAGAGTGATGAAACGTGGTAGGGGGAGGCGGACCTACATTAGGCATTTTCACATTTATGATCATATTTATGTGTGCACTCAGTAATTACTCCTGGCAGCTGGCAGTGCTTGGGTGACCATATGGGATGCTGGGGATCGAACCCAGGTCGGTGGCATGCAAGGCAAACCAGCTGGAGCGATAGCACAGCAGGTAGGGCGTTTGCCTTGCACTGGGCCGACCCAGGTTCGATTTTTCTGTCCCTCTCGGAGAGCCTGGCAAGCTACCGAGAGTGTCCCGCCTGCACAGCAGAGCCTGGCAAGCTACCCGTGGCATATATTCGACACATCAAAAATAGTAACAACAAGCCTTTATGTGTGCGATGACTTTTCAGTAAAATTATTTTACGGTGGAATATCCAACAGATTTCAAAGACAATACCAGATAGAACATAGAACTATGTGAACAAGGTTTATATTCAATTTTTTTAGCTGAGGAGAATCTCCCAAGCAGTGTCCGGGGAGTCCAGGAGTCCCACAGGCAATTCTCTGGGCTGGGCTTCAGGGCATGAGACCGAGGATGTGATGCTTCATGGGGGTCTCCAGGGCTGTCCCCTGATCCTCAAGGAATGCACCCAGGTCGGGCACATGTTAAGCAGGAACCCTAATCCCTGACTCTCTTCTGGTCCAACTCTCAACATTTTCAATAGAAACACACAGGCAGCAGCATTGAACACATGTTCTGTAAACTGGCAAATTACATCTTTTTTTTTTAATAAGAACATTAATAAACCAAATTTTTCTTCCATCGACAATGGAATATGGCCTCTTGGATTCCTTTGTTAGTTTTTTGTCCTTTAAATTACTTTATGTCAACTGTTCTCAAAATGTGGTTCAAGGGGCTGGAGTGATAGCACAGTGGGGAGGGCGTTTGCCTTGTACGTGGCCAAATTGGGTTTGATTCCCAGCATCCCATATGGTCCCCTGAGCACTGCCAGGAGTAATTCCTGAGTGTAGAGCCAGGAGTAACCCCTGTCCATCGCCGGGTGTGACCCAAAAAGAAAAAAAAAGTGGTTCAAAGACCACTGGAACCCCTAAGATCCTTTCTAGGGATCTGATCTGACCTTTTCCAGACACATGTACTTGTAAAGACAATTTTTTTTATTTTAATGAATCACAAAATTTATAAGTTACAGACTTATAAATTTTTCTTCAAGACAATTTTTGTTACACAGTTTAACCTAAACAAAAACTATCGATACAAAGGGTACAGACAGAAACAGAAAAACCACTAGTTAAGTCTTGGCAGAAATAGAAAATGTTTCAAAAATAATGCCACACTTTGGAGCCAGAGAAATAATCGTTCAGTGTCTGAGTACTTGTCTTTCACACAGTTCACCTGGGTTCTATCCCAGGTGTCCCCACATGATCCCCCAAGGTTTAGGGTTAGGGTTAAAAGTGGTCCTTGAGCTCAGAGCCTGAGCATAGCCAAATGTGACCCCAAAACAAACAAAAATAATAATGACACACTTCTTTTTCATCGTTATCAGAAACTGCTTATAACTTTTAATAACAGTACCTTTACTTATTCCTTGCATCTATAATATGTCCTAATCTGCACTGCCCTTCTAGCTTCCTGGTTCACAATTCCAACCCACCTATCCCATTCCTTCTGCTGATTCCCTAGAACCAGATTAAGCCGTGTTCATTGACCTCAGATAAATAGGGTCTGTGGGGGGATATAAACATCATCCAAATATCTGGTGTGTAAAAGACAAAAGCATGTATCTGAAAAAATCTGAAAAGAATGTGCTTGTGGTTACCTACCCAATTTTCATGCTCTTTTTCCTCCTTGTCCAGACCTGTTCGCACGATGTGCTCAGTCTTATATCTAGGTGTGACTGTGTCACTCGGTTCCTGTCCATCCTATGGCTGGATGAATATTCCATTCAATGTCTGTGGGTGTTCTGATTAATAAGACGAAAGCCAGAGTTGTTGAAGTGAACTCCTTGGTCCACTCTATATAGGAACATGTCCCTTTTGTCCTCTCTTTCCTATGTCTGCTGTTCAAAACTTAGAAAGCTTAGAGCTCCAGTCACCACCTGCCTGATGAGAGCATTCAAATCAGAAGCATAGAGAATCAGAAAATCTGTCATCTTTGATGTCTGGATGTCACACAAAATAAATACCAAGATTGCTTAAGCTACTCAAGACACTAAGGGCAGGGACTGGAGTGATAGCACAGCGAGTAGGGCATTTGCCTTGCACACAGCCGACCCGGGTTCGAATCCCAGCATCCCATATGGTCCCCTGAGCACCGCCAGGAGTAATTCCTGAGTGCAGAGCCAGGAGTAACCCCTGTGCAATGCTGGGTGTGACCCAAAAAGCAAACAAACAAAAAAAAGACACTAAGGGCAGGACTTTAGTATGATACAGCCTAAATGGTATGATAATCTTTGAAATTTTGAAGAAAAAGATAGACCCCTACTGTTGTTTTAAATCACATTTGAGCTAAGCCTTAAAGAATCAATAGAATTTTATCAGATAGTCAATGTTGGAAACCATAAAAGAGCAGATTCTAAAAGGTATATTCATAAGATATCACATTAAATGTGATAAATAAATTGTACATGTTTATTGTAATAACCTTGGTTCACAACATTGAATAAATTTCAGGTGTATAGCACTGTAATTCAGAACATGCATACAATATATCAGGGTGACCTGCAATATTTAGTTGTAACCCATCCCTGTACAGTTGACCTTCATCGTTTCATCAGAACCCCAGCCACCTTTCCTTCTCTAACCACCAGTCTGTCTGCTACAATAGTTTGCAATATTTTAACTTGTTTATTAATTTTCTTTGTTTCCTTATATTTTAGGCATGAGTGAAATTATCAATTATTGATCTTTATCCATTAGATTTTTATCCCACCCCTTCCAGGTCCATCCAGGTTGCTGCAAGTGACTTGTTTCCAATCTTTCCATACCTGAGTACTCCATGTATATATGCACTGGGAATTTGCTATCTACATATGACCTTTTTCATTCATCCATTCAACAATTGTTACCCAGGGATTTCTAATTCTGGATGATTGCAAATAAGGCGGCCATGAATATTAGTGTGCGTTTATCTTTCCTAACTAGAGTTTTCATGATTTTCAGATAAATACTTGGAACCGAATGAATGAATCATATGGTGTTTCTAATTTTCTTTAGAAATTCCATGGTTCTTCACCATGGTGTTTTCACCAATTTACAGTCTCGCCAACACTGCACAATAATTGCCTGCTCTCCAAATCCCCCAAATTTGTCATTTCTTGTATACCTAATACTTGGCCTTCTCACAGATGTGAGGTGCAAAGTGCGTGGAAGGTAACTAAATGAGGCACATTGGCTCCTTCCTTAGGCTAAGAGCACTTCCCCCCCTCCCACGCCTGGAAAGGCCAATGGTCTTCATTCCTCAGTATCCCCTAAGAGCTTGTTTAAAGCCGGTGCTTCATACCATTGACACTCCTCTAGCACCCAAAGCCCACCCTTTCCCTGGCAACTCTGCACTATTGGTATTCAAGTGTTTTATTTCATCTTGTCTGTGAAATACAGATCACACATCTTCTGATGTCAGAGAGTGATCTTGGGGGCTCTAATTAAGTTCACAGTCTTTGCACATATTACAAGTTCAATCATGAAAATGCATCATTTTCGATCCTCAATGTCATAGTGTCCAATAGCTTATGAAATATTTCATATCCATTTGTTTACGGTTATGTGAATTAAGCTTCTCCCATGCACCTTTGATTTAAATTAAAAAAACACATACACATTTTGCTTCATGTTTGTGCCAGGCTTATGGGCCACGGTGGAATTAATGCCAAGCATGTAAATAATTATAATGCAATGGAGAAGTACTAATGCAAAAGACAGTGCAAGGTTCCTGGAGTTCAGTGAGTTGAGAATACAGCATCTGGCTGGCAGTGTGGAGCTAAGAGCTCCAAAGAGGACCTATGTGGATGGAACTATTATAGATTAGAGGTGGCTGGAGTTCTAGAAGAATCTCTGCCTTGCAGACAGAGCAAACAGTCTTTGAGAAGCACAGGGACCTGAGCTAGCAGCTCCCATTGGTGGAATAACAGAGGTAAGAATGTGGAGGGAGGGCTGGAGCGATAGCACAGCGGGTAGGGCATTTGCCTTGCACGCAGCCGACCCAGGTTCGATTCCCAGCATCCCATATGGTCCTGCCAAGCATCGCCAGGGGTAATTCCTGAGTGCAGAGCCAGGAGTAACCCCTGTGCAATGCTGGGTGTGACCCAAAAAGAAAAAAAAAGAATGTGGAGGGAGCTGAAAGTAAGACCGAATAGTCTGAGGCCCAAAAATGAAAGACACTCTACTCCAGCATTTCCTTTTTATCACAGAGGCAGTAAATAAAGTTGCCGGAGGATTGTAAACCAGGGAGCTCAGTAGACAAATTTTAATTTGTAAAGTTAATATTGAATGCAGTGTCACACATGAGCCAGGTAATCAACAATTTAAAATTTTCTAAGCAGAGCAAAGTTGCATTAAATTTCCTAGCACAGAGACATACATTATGTGGCTAATTTTATCCATTCAAATGTATATCTGGTTTTTGAAAAAAGCAACTCTACTGGTTTTTTTTCCCAATATTTCAAACGACTATAGATATAATTCTCAAAATAAAATTTAAGGGCCAGAATGATAGTACAGAGGGTAGGGTTGCTTTGCATGCAGCCAGTCAGATTCAAATCCCTGCACTCCAGGTGTCCCCCAAATCTACCATGAGTGACCCCTGAGCTCAAAGCTAGGACTAAACCCTGGACATCATCTGTTGTGACACACAAACCAAAGGAAAAGATTAAGAAAAAATAAAAACAATATATAGACTCGGTCCTTGAGGATTTTATAGCCTGTGGAAATTGATAAGTCAAAAAATTATAGTAATAAAAATTATTATTGTTATTGTTATTGTTGGGCTGGAGCGATAGCACAGCAGTTGGGCGTTTGCCTTTCACGCAGCCGACCTGAGTTCGATTCTTCCGCCACTCTCGGAGAGTCCGGCAAGCTACCAAGAGTATGGAGCCCACACAGCAGAGCCTGGCAAGCTACCCATGCATATTGGATATGCCAAAAAGTAACAATAAGTCTCTCAACGAGAGACGTTACTGGTGCCTGCTCAAACAAATCAATGAGCAACGGGGTGACAGTGACAGTGACATAGTTGTTGTTATTATTAATTATTATTATTATTTTAGGGCTGGAGCAATAGCACAGCAGGTAGGGCATTTGCCTTGCACATGGCCAACCCATCTTCGATTCCTCTGTCCCTCTCAGAGAGCCTAGCAAGCTACCAAGAGTATCCTGCCCACACGGCAAGCGATCCATGGCGTATTCAATATGCCAAAAACAGTAACAACAAGTCTCACAATGGAGGCGTTATTTGTGCCCACTCCAGCAAATTGATGAACAATGGGATGACAGTGCTACGGTGCTATTATTTTTAAAGAAAAACTATTGCATAAATAATGATAACATTGAGACCTTCACTCCAGTTTTGAGAGCTGGTTATATTTGAAGCATATAAAATAAGAAAAATCATATTCTTATCACATGCAAATATTACTTTACACATGTACTATTTAATACCTTATTAATTCTAAAGGGTCTTATTTGAAATACTCTAAAACCCAAGTGTAATCAGCTTAATTACCCAAACACAATATAGCCTATAAATAAGGAACAAAGGAATCAAGTCCAACTATGCCTAAAACCGAAGTTCACACTTTCATATAATCTAGAACTAAAATTCCAGTGGTCAGAGAAATAGGACTGTGTGGATGGTAGTTACCTCACATGCAGCCGATCTGGGTTCAATCCTGGCATCCCATATGGTTCCCAAAGTGCAGATCCCTGAATGCAGAACCAGGAGTTAGCCCTGAGCACCACCAGATGTGGCCCAATAAGAAACAAACAAAAGGAAAAAAAAAGAACTAAAACTTTAACAATCACACCATTAACTTCTATTCTAGAAATTACTTAACAGCTGTTCAAAAGCACTATGCATGTTTCATACATGTGTCTATGCTTATATACATCATTTCACCAAAATTATGTCCAATGATAATTTGCATAATGATATATTTACAATTAAAAGGAATATAGCACTTCTGCTTCTGTTAATGGTGGATTAATCTGGTAATACTTCTGAAAGAAAAATTTTCAAAACCTTAGTGCTTTTAAAATAAGTTTTAAAGTGCTTCAATCTACCGATACAGTGATTGCTTGCTCAGGAGAGCCAGTTCAGTACTTGGATGGCAGCCCCCATAAACATTCACCCATCCAGAAGACCGAAGCAAGCACCTGAACAGCTTTTTAAGGAAACAAGAAAACACTCAGGACTGAAGACAGTAGAATTTGGGTCTCACAGAGTGCGCACTTCAATAAACTAACAAAAGCTGGAACTCAAACACTGCATGACTTCACAGAAACAGTTGCCCATGAAACCGTTTCGACTAGGGACTGCTTTCTACCTTCTAGTGCCTTCTGTGTCTCAGACCATCACTGTATCACTGTCGTCCCGTTGCTCATCGATTTGCTAGAGCGGGCATCAGTAACATCTCCATTATGAGACTTGTTGTTACTGTTTTTGGCATATTGAATACGACACGGGTAGCTTGCCAGGCTCTGCCTGTAGAGGCGAGATACTCTCAGTAGCTTGATAGGCTCTCCAAGAGGGGTGGAAGAATCAAACCCGGGTTGTCCGCATGCAAGGCAAACGCCCTACCCGCTGTGCTATCGCTCCAGCCCATCCCAGACCATATCAATTCTGACTTTGAATGAAGACATTTATATGTTAGTGCTCCAAAAATCCAGAAAATAAGGAGGAGATAAAGAGGGCAAGGGAAAGTGAGAGGGAGAAGAGACAAGAAAAATGAAATAACAACAACAAAAATAAGTTAACAACCACAAATATATTTTTTTCAAACACAATGCTCAACATACAGTTTGGGATAACCAGATACTTGTGAAGACATAAAACTATTTGCTAGACATAGCTAATATTTCTGATAGTTATAAAACTAAAAGATTATTTTATTATAGGGAGGGCACAAAAGTAAACCATAAACCTTACTGGCAGCTTTATTTGTGCCCAAATATTCAATTAGCATTTTTAAAGAAAGCTAAAAAGAATATAATCCAATTCCTCCACAAAGTACACTGAGGAGTTTTAACTAGTAAATATAATGGTCTAAGTCTCTTAGTTATCTATCACTTATAAAAAATCCTGGAATATGCTTTTACTACATTTCTACTATAAAACCTTTTTATCTCTATTTTACTTGGAAATTTGAGTTTCCAGAAGAAGCAAATTGTATTTGTTTATGTTTCAAATAAGCTGTTTATGTGAATATTCCTTGCATAAAATGAAATTCATGGATATTTGGTAATAATTTTAGAGACACCTATTTTATCCTGTAATTTTATAAGATATAAGATATACTTAGCATGTACTTTATTTGTGATGATTCTATAATTAATATCATTTTTCTTATTTTTATTAAATTTTAATGCTACCTCACATTGTAAATAAATATAATTATCCATCATCAATGGAAGTAACACATAAAAATCAATATGCTATAAAGTTAAATCATTGAGAAATTTCCTTTGAAAGTTACTAAGGAAAGAAATTATAGAAAAGTAAAGGAAAAAAGAGCCTGGGTATTTTCTTTTCTGAAAGTAACTAATTAAGTCACTGATTAAGTACAAAAAAGCCACATCTTAGACAAGAGACTGACCCAAACAATTATATCTACTGCCAATTCTGCCTAATTAACTTTGCATTAATTCAGCTCAATCAAATTAAATGTCAATTAATCAAGTGAATTTTTACAAATCATTGATTTCTTGCAAGTTACTTAATAAATACTAACCAGTACAATTATTGATTTATCACTCTTAATTTCTTGCATTTATTATTCCATCCATATGACAATTAACTTCCTCCTATCTCTAATGTCTCTGTTAATAATGATCTGTTGTTTTAGTGTCATTATCAAAACTTCTACATTGTGGTATTTTCATGCAGAGCACGTGATTAACCCTCTTACCAAAGATATGTCCTAAGTACGACAAAATCTTTGGAAAGAAAAGACTACGGCATAAATAGAATAATATATCTTATCAATAAAAATGGCTAGTAAAAGTACTAAGTGAATAGAATATATAAAACAGTTTTGGGGGTGTTTATCTGTTTTGAGATCACAGTTGGCTGTGCTGTGGGTTTATACCTGGCCCTACCTTCAGGGATACACCGTGGTGCTCAGGGGACCACTTGGGACACTAGGGGTCAAACCAGGGTTGGCTGTGTGCAAGGCAAGAGCCCTATCCATTGTACTATTGCTCCAGCCCCAATACTTGAAACATTTAAACTTTTATTCATTCCCAGGAAAAAGTTCCATAAGATAAATTCCCACAGTAAAATGCAAATTAAAAAATTTTTAAATAAAAATATAGCACTCTGCTTTTGATATCGCATAACTTTTCTTTATACATTCTCTTGTTGTACTGCAACGAGCCCTATTATAATGAAAATAATGATATCTGTGGTATAGAGCATAATAGGACAAAGGAACATGAGGTTTCAAAGGGGGGCGGTACCTAGATTACCCTGATCACTAGATTATAGAACTAAGAATAGGGAAGGAAGGAAACCACGGACAAGGAGTGAAAAGAGGCAGGCAACAGGCAGGACAAGAAGCCTGAGACACATGGATGGTGAGGAGCTGAAGTATGTCCATGCGTCTGAACCCAAGAACCAAAAAATACCTGACTTCAAAGCAGGAGACCCAAACTACAGTAATCCAACTGTCAAATGTGCCGGTCAAGGAGGCAGGCTTGGGGGAGGGAAACTGGGGACCCCGGCAGAGGGCTGCTGACTCTGCAGGTGGGATTGGTAACGGAGCACTATATGTCTGAAACTCAATAGTGAATAACACTGTACGTCTGAAACTCGGGATGATTTCAGAAAGTTTCAAAAATTTAAGGTTATACTGCTTGCAGACACTCTACTAGACTATCAACTAAGCCAGAGCCCCACGCCAGCTGATGACGGGAAATAACCATCCTCTTCGGTTTTTTTCCCTTTGTCAGACAGCATGGCGATTACTAAACAGGCGTGACCTCGGTGGCATGGGGCAAGGGGGAAAAAGAAAAGTTATGTAACAAACAGTGGGACTTAATATCTCTATATTCTTAGCAATGGAGAACTATCAAATGCTTCCTTGGCAATAGGACTGTCTTTTTATTTTTGGGGGGAAACCCCAGCAACGGTAGTGAGTTGTGTGTTGAAACATGGAATGTAATCGAGATAAAGCGTAAACGAAGTGAAACTTATCACGTACAAGGGTGGGGACTGGGGCGGCAGATATACTGGGGGGGTTGGTGATGGAAGATGGGCACTGGTGAAGGGAAGGGTGTTTGAGTATTGTATAACTGACATAATCCTGAGAACTATGTAACCCTCCACTTGGTGATTCAATAAAAAAAAAAAAAATTTTTTAAATTAAGGTTATTATATCAGTTATTTTAGGAAATGAGACAAAACAGTAAAATTGATCTTACAGGAACTAAAGTCAAAAAATCACCTGACTATTGCCTGTTAACTTCCCATAACACACTCTCTATTTAAATATCAGAACAAAAGAAGTGACAAGCCAAGTAAAATTCTTTGTACTTGTATATCAAGATGTAACTAATTTTTTAATCTTCATAAGTTTCAGAAATGAAATAACTTGCCTAATCAACCAAGGTAATAGAAATGTTATTTTGTAATATATTAGATATTTTATATGTACACATGTTATCCTTAATAAGTTTCTATTACATGATTATGAATTTGTTTGACCAATTCATAAATACTTAGGTTATTTGTTTGATCAACTCATGAGTCTTTAGGTTATTTCCCAACAATTACAATGTCAATAACTCAGTATTTAAATCATGTGCCTTGGGATCAGAGAAATCATTCAATAGGCTAGAATACGTGCTTTATATTCATTACTTAAGAATAAAATTCAGGGGCCGGAGCGATAGCACAGCGGGTAGGGCGTTTGCCTTGCACGCGGACGACCCGGGTTCGATCCCCGGCATCCCATATGGTCCCCCAAGCATCGCCAGGAGTAATTCCTGAGTGCAAAGCCAGGAGTAACCCCTGAGCATCGCTGGGTGTGACCCAAAAAGCCAAAAAAAAAAGAATAAAATTCAACAATAAATTCATCAGATTAATATGTTTATAAATTAACTTTTGAGATAGACTGTCAAAAGATTGTACTGATTTATACAACTCTTCAGTTCTATAGTACATACTTTGCTTCTTCTTTGTTAAAAACAAATTTTTTAAATACTTAGTGATTTTTATGAACTAGCAGTAGAGTGTTTTGTTTTATTAAAATATTGATCACCTTTTCATATGTGTATATACATGTATTTGTCCCATCACAATTTCTTCTATGAAGTTTTCAAAGAAATTTTTCATTTCTTTTTTAAATTTTTTATTCCTCTTGAATACCTATAGCCTGGGCAACTCTGAAACCTAAATTTAAAAAGGTCCAACAAAAGTGATAGGCAAATCTCACCTTACTAGAATAACATAACTGTACATTAGTGAAACATATGGTTTGACCATTGTTGCATCTGATTGCCCTTAAAAAACTCTATTTTGAATCAGTTACTTACAAATGAGTGAATTCATTCACACTTTCACCACTAACTTGAGAGGCATTTTTTTTTATTTTATTGAATCACTATGAGATAGTTACAAGCTTTCATGTTTGAGTTACAATCACACAATGATCAAACATACATCCCTCCACCAGTGCACATTCCCCATCACCAATATCTCGGGAATACCCCCGTTTACCCACGCTCCCCCTGCCTCTTTGGCAGACAATATTCCCCATACTCTCTCTCTACTTTTGGGCATTATAGCTTGCAACATAGACACTGAGAGGTCATCATGTTTGGTTCATTATCTACTTTCGACACACATATCCCATCTCAACTGATTCCTCCAGTTATCATTTTCTTAGTGATCCCTTCTCTATTCCATCTGCCTTCTCCCCTCCACTCATGAAGCAATGGGGCAATCCTCCTGGCCCTTGTATCTACTGTCCTTGGGTGTCAGCCTCATGTGATGTTCTTCTATACTCCACAGATGAGTGCAGTCCTTCTATGTCTGTCCCTCTCTTTATGACTCATTTCACTTAGCATGATACTCTCCATGTTTATACATTTATAAGCAATTTTCATGACTTCATCTCTCCTCACAGCTGCATAGTATTCCATTGTGTAAATGTACCAAAGTTTCTTTAACCAGTCATCTGTTTTAGGACACTTGGGTTGCTTTCAGATTTTGACTATTGTGAACAGTGCTGCAATGAACATAAAGACACAGGTGTCATTTCTACTGTGCTTTTTTGCATCCTCAGGATATATTCTCAGAAATGGTATTGCAGGGTCACATGGAAGCTCAGTTTCTAATTTTTGAAGTACTGTCCATATTGTTTTTCAGAAAGGTTGGACCAGTTGGTATTTCCACCAACAGTGAAAGAGAGTCCCTTTATCCCCACATCCAAGCCAGAACCGGTTGTTTTTGTTCTTTTGAATGTGTGCCAGTCTCTGTGGTGTGAAATAATATCTCGTTGTGGTTTTGATTTGCATCTCCCTGATGACTAAGGATGTGGAGCATTTTTTTCAAGTGCCTTTTGGCTATTTGTATTTCTTTTTTGACGAAACTTCTGTTCATTTCCTCTCCCCATTTTTGATCGGGTTGGAGGGTTTTTTTTTTTTGTACAATTCTACTAGTGTCTTGTATATCCTAGATATTAATCCCTTATCAGATGGGAATTCGGTAAATATTCTTTCCCATTCTGTGGGCTCTTTCTGTATTTTTGTCACTGTTTCTTTTGAAGTGCACCTCCACAAATAGCGAAAGCAATCCTTGGGAAAAAGAAGAAGGGTGGCATCACCCTCCCCAACTTCAAACTCTACTACAAAGCAGCAGTAATTAAAACAGCACGGTATTGGGCTAGAAACACACCTGCAGACCAGTGGAGCAGAGTTGAATATCTTGTCACAGACCCCCAAATATATGGCCACTTAATCTTTGACAAAGAAGCAAGAAATGTGAAGTGGAACAAGGAAAGCCTCTTCAACACGTAGTGCTGAAGAGCTACTTGCAAAAAAATGAACTCTGACCTCTATCTAATGTCAGGCACAAAAGTCAAATAAAAGTGGATTAAAGACCTCAGTACCTATAAGGTACATAGAGGAAAATGTAGGCAGAACTCTCCATGACTTGAAGCTAAAAGCATCTTTAAGGATGAAATGGCACTGACCATTTTGCAAGTGGAAGCAAACATAAACAAATGGGACTACATCAAACTGAGAGGCAGTTTTTAAAAAGAAATGTGAGACTCTATTCTTAACTGTTTAAAAAAAGTATTGCACAATTGACAGCTTCCTCTATGGTCATTTTGTAAAGTAGTTATTATTGTTGTTATTATTATTATTGTTATTATTATTGAACTGAGCGATAGCACAGCAAGTAGGGTGTTTGCCTTGCACATAACCAACCTGGGTTCGATTCCTCCATCCCTCTTGGAGAGCCCAGCAAGCTACTGAGAGTATCCCGCCTACACTACAGAGCCTGGCAAGCTACCCGTGGCGTATTCGATATGTGAAAAACACTAACAATAAGTCTCACAGTGGAGACATTACTGGTGCCCGCTCGAGCAAATCAATGAACAAGGGGATGACAGTACATTATTATTATTATTATTATTATTATTATTATTATTATTATTATTATTATTACTATTATTATTATTTTGTAATGCCATAGAGTTAGCTCTTACCTGGGACCCAATTTACACTATGTCTCCGCCCTGCTCACCCCACAGAACCTTTTGCCCCTCCAAGGACTTTCAATTAAGCTACTTTCTCCAAGAGACACAAGAGTACAAATGTTCTCCTGCTTGGGGCTAGAGCAATAGCACGGCGGGTAGGGCATTTGCCTTGCACGCGGCCAATCCGGGTTCAAATCCCAGCATCCCATATGGTCCCCTGAGCACTGCCAAGGGTAATTCTTGAGTGCAGAGCCAGGAGTCACCCCTGTGCATTGCCTGGTGTGACCACAAAAAGCAAAAAAAAAAAGTTCTCCTACTTCACTCTGTGTCAGTCACACTTCACGTTAGGACCTGATGTTCCCCAGAAGTCTTCTTTTTAACAAACACCTAGAATTTGTTTATCTTTAACAGGATAGGAATTGGGAATTTTTTAAATGATACATTTTGTCTCTTTCTATTCCAACGCTGCAAAATTAATTTGAGGAAGAAGGAAACACAGAAAAGTGCCCTGGTTGGGGGAGTACTGCACAATTTCTGGCTTTAGGGTCACTCTGCTGCAGAGAAGTGACTATTGAAGCCAGATCCATCTTACTCTCTTCCCAGGTAACTAAAGATTACCTGGGAAGCCCAAGGACATTGGGATTTCAAAGGACAACCCCCATTCACCTGCTGTTGTTATCTGCATTGTGGCCTTAAGGCTCACCCAGATCTCAATTGCCTCCTTTTTTGTTTTGTTTTAGTCTGGAAGACACAAAGAAGAGTCTTCTCCCTTTACAAAATCCCATCTCAACTAGAATACACCTCTTTGTAGGCATTTTGAAATAAAGTAAATTCCTATCCCCAGACATCCACCTCTCCTGAGGAAACTAAAATAATTTTCTCAATGGCATTCATTCTGCTAAAATTTGGTGTTTGAACTATAATTCCAACTCTCCAAAAGCCTCTTTTTCCCCCTTCTAATTATTTACACTGAAGCAAATATCTATCGTGGATGGGCTTATTTTATTTGCAACCTGGGCTCTTTCAGTACAATACAGCAACAAGTATTTTCAAAATCTGTTCTACTGGTTTATAAAAAGGCCACCTTACAGCACGGCAAAACATTTTAAGTAGCATTTATAGAAAAATAAGCATAATGCCTAATGCACCATAGATAATAAGAAGTGATGGGTTTTCCTTTTCTATAACCTACCTAGTATTATGCTCAAGGTCGCAGCAGTAGTACAGCAGGTGAGGAATTTCCCTTGCACAAAAACCTGTTTGTTTATCCTGATCATCCCCTATGGTCACCTGAGCACCTCCAGGAGAAATGCCAGAGTGCAGAGCCAGTAGTAATCCCTGAGCCCTGCCAGGTGTGGCCCCAAAACAAATTTTAAAAAATAACAACAAACAACTAACATAATATCAAATATTGAATATGTTAGAGTTCACGTGACAGGATAGCCTTTCAAGCAATGGATCTTTACAAGAGATTGGTTTCCTTCACCAATAGTATGCGTGGTAATTTGGTATAAGAGAACACATTTTCAAACTGCTTAAGCTGATTATTTCTTTAGGAGTAGAACCACTGGAGAATTCAACTTCAGGCTTTATACAGTTCATATGCTTGCCATTTTTTGCAACAATGTTATATTTTATTTTAATTCTGCTGAAATCCACACAACATAAATTAAACATTTGTGTGGTTAGTAGCATCTGGTATTATTTTCACTGTTACTCATCCAAGTTCCCGAAGTTTATGATCAAATATAAACTTCCTACTTTTTAAACTACTCCGTATATTTCCCATACCCTATGCCTTGGCGATTCTACTTTCTATCACTATCATTTTGACTAGTCTAGATAAAATTGTACCAGATGTGTCTTTTTGTGAGTAGCTTATTTCAAATATCATAATGTCTTGAGAGCACTAATTTGGAGTAATGACAATATTGATTTTTACCATATGGATAGAACTGGAGAGGGTCATGCTGAGCAATATAGTCATGAGGACAAAGACAAATGCCAGATCATTTCACTCATATGCAGAATGTTTTAAAGCAAGAAAACAGACAAGCCAAGGGGCCGGAGCGATAACACAGTGGGTAGGGCGTTTGCCTTGCACGCAACTGACCTGGGTTTGATCCCCGGCATCACATATAGTCCCCCAAGCACGGCCAGGAGTAACTCCTGAGTACAAAGCCAGGAGTAACCCCTGAGCATCTCTGGGTGTGACCCAAAAAAGCAAAAAAAAAAAAAAAAGAAGAAAGAAAACAGACAAGCCAAATAAAAACACCACGCTACTGGTCTCTGGACACAAAAGTAAGGTTACAAAAGGAGAGGCCAGAGAGTGTCCTCTCTGACACTCTCAGACATACTAAAACATAACATACTAACATAGCAAGGGGAATAAGAAAATTGCTTACTCATCTGGGACAACAAAAAACAAGACCTCATTTTTTCTTAAGCACATTTATGCTGTGGTTTGCAGTAAATACTTAAATAATTTCTTTTAATTCAGTTGATAGTCCAAAGAAATACTGGGCTGAGTACTTGAATTAGAGATATTAATGAGCTGTCATCTGGTTATGGGAGAAAACAATGCCATATGATAACTTGATGAACAATTGTTTGGGGAATTCAGATCTATGATCTTTTCCTTTAATCTTGCAGATATGTGGATGATGGTATACTTAATAGTTGTGATTTTTCCCATCTTGGAGCAACGGGGAGATTCTGAGCTTTTTGTGGTCAACAACTCAGCCACTTACTTCTGTGGTTGAAGAGAGACAGGTAAGGCAGAGAACAAATATATGTTCTTCATTATATGATTTTTTTTTGCGTTTTGGGTCACACCAGGCCATGCACAGGGGTTACTCTTGGCTCTGCACTCGGGAATTACTCCTGGTGGTGCTCGGGGGACCATATGGGATGCTGGGAATCGAACCCGGGTTGGCCGAGTGCAAGGCAAACACCCTACATGCTGGGTTATCGCTCCAGCCCCCTATATGATTTTTTTAAGCCAGTCCACTGCTACCTTTTTCAGTGAGGTCAAACACCTGTCTTACATGCAATTGACCTCAGTTGGAGCCCCAGTATCACATATGATCCCCCTAAGCCCCACCAGGAGTGACCCTCGAGCACTGCCAGGAGCCAGAAGCGCCAGGTATGATTCAACCCCCGGTCCTCCCCCGAAAGTGTTTAAATCAAGAAAACTTGATATGTTTCTCACGAGTAATATGCAATTAGTAGTATTTCTTTCCAAATTAAATCTCATCAGTAAACCAAGTCTGAGAATCTGTTTTCCAATGGTAAGTAAAATGATGCACATTATGTTTCCCGCTGTGCCTGAGCTCTAATTTAGACATCATTTATGTGCGTCTCTGTGTATTTTGATCTATCGGAGGCACCGCCGAGCGGAGTCCCCGCAGCCTCAGGAATGATCCCTTCCAGGAGCTCACGGTCCGGAGAAGGAAACAGGGAGGCAAAGGAGAGAAGGTCTGCCGACAGAGCTTCACGCCCACCAGGGTGCAGTGACTGATACCCAGGACGAGCCTCTTCCCTTGGGAGACTGAGGGTGGTGAGTTTCTCTCCCCCAAACCAGCCAAGACCGGGAGGGAACGAAAAGGGGTTCCAGGTGAGAAGGCTCTGGGGGAGTTTCATATGACACAGAGGCAAACGGAAGCCATTCATTTTCCCGCCCTCCAGCTGTTCTAGTGGCAGAGCGCTCAGCTGCCCGACCCCTGAGCATCTGCTTGCAGGCTGGTGGCCAGATGATTGCCTCCAGGTGTTGGCCTGGAGAGGACTCTGAAAGTCCACACAAGCTCCAAGTCTACACAAGCTCCAGGAGCAGATGTTGGCGTCTGAAGAAACCTGCACACCTCTGCAGATATATTTTGAGAAATAAGGTGGAGGTCGAGTTCTGAAAAGATGACCGAACTCGAGAACCTGGGAGTTGGCCTGGAGAACATTTTCTACCCAAGTACATAAAATTCCCTGTGCTGAGAGCTTCTGGGTGAGTGTGGTATAAAAACCATGGGGTGTATTTCTCCTCAAAGAAGAAGCCAAGTGGGGCTGGAGCAATAGCACAGCGGGTAGGGCGTTTGCCTTGCACACGGCCGACCTGGGTTCGATTCCCAGCATCCCATATGGTCCCCTGAGCACCCTGAGCACCGCCAGGGGTGATTCCTGAGTGCAGAGCCAGGAGTAACCCCTGTGCATTGCCAGGTGTGATCCAAAAAGCAAAAAAAAAAAAAGAAGAAGAAGAAGAAGCCAAGTCCCCTTGATGTCAGACTTTCACTATATGCTATGACAACTGGTCTAGATGCTGAGAACTTAGAGATTCTCAAGAGACAAGGCATAGGATGAAGGTACTTTGTAAACTTCAAATACCAAATATAGCAGGGATCACGACAATGTATTTTTCTTTAGGGACTAGCTCCTCTTTTGTAAAAGCTTACTGTCAAGAGACAGGAGGGGGAAAAAAATGAAAATATTTTCAAACACCTGAGTCAGCTTTCTTCTTGAAAAATAGGTCTCCAAAGAACATTCCTGAAATGGCATAGATTAAGCTGCAGAGAATAAAGCTAAATAGATGATTAAGTTTTCTGTTAAATAGAGATGAATGACATGAATTTGTGCATCCTGGTTGTCCCCATGAGGGTGCTCTTGTACTAGCATACTATTCTGTCACATGTTCTAGCAGAGTTAATTAATCAAAAATCACAGTGGTAGTCAAATTTTTACCTCGTTGCAGAATATTAGTTATATGTATTTGTCCTTCTGGCCACACACTTTTTTTAAAAAGTGATGGCAAGCCATTGCAAATGAACAGAGACATATTGCTGGCTGTGTATCTCTTTCCTAAATATCCTTTGAACATTCAGTCTGAGACATTATTTTTTCTTTCACTGCTAGAGTGTGAATTTTTTTTTCAGTTGCAGCAGGAAAGGACATTTGAAACACAGCAAAAACAAAATGCTGACCTCAAAAACCTTAGCATCTGAGTGGAGCTGATACTCAAATATATAGTCCAGAGTGTTAAATTGGAGTTCAAATTATGTAACATACCAATAAGTGGCTAAAATGATTAGGGACTTAACTGTGGTTAAAAGAATCAGAGGGCCTCAAAGATAGCATAAGGGTTCAGGTACTCACCTTGCACTTGAACAGGTTCAATCCCTGCCACACCATACGGTTCCCCAAATTCCTCCTACTCTTTTTGATTCTAAAAATTAATTTCAGGGCCTGGAGAGATAATCCAGGAGGTAGGTTGGCTCTGACTCATTCCCAGGCACTTCATCTGGTCCTCTGAGAACTGCCAGGAATGAACCTGAGCACCGAGCCAGGAATGGTCCCTGGGCTCTGCCAAGGTGATTCAAGATATAAAACCAAAGTAGGACCCAAAACTCAAAAATAAAATGAAGTTCAATAGTAATTTTCCAAAACCATTGTATTTCCACAGTTTTTCTTTTCTGATTGTTGCAATAAATATTGCTATTTTTGGTTAGAGTTCAGGGAAAGTAAAGAAAGGCATTGAATGCCTATTCTTTGGAATTCCCTGTGTGGTGAAATATTACACATGTAAAGAAAATAATAGCAATAGAAAGGCACAGCTGGTAATAAAAACAACACAGAAATTTCACAAAGACTTAGTTTAACATGTACTACCTGTATCTTTACTTTATTCATCTTTGAATTTCTTGAGCCATGTTTTTTTTTTAATCTCTGTACCTCCACATTCTAGTCACATAATTGTAAATACTCTTTACTTCTTTTGCCTCTAAGCTTAAATCATGACTTCTTTTGAAAATTGAATATTCAGGATATTCACCTTTTTTTTTTTTGCACTGACATTTTTGTTTGGGCCAAACCAGTCTCACTAGGAATAAGACAGATGATTTGCTAAAAGGTGAGTCATTTCCCTCTGTGTGAGCAATAAGGGATGACTTTTTATAATTTAACAGGAGTGTCATTCTCCTACTAGAATGATATATGGCAGCCACCAAACTTCAAAGTACTCACAGTTATTCATTGGACATTCTCGTTTAGAATATGCTCAAAATGGAGGTAAATATTTCCAAAGACAAATTTATGTGTTCGCAGTTTACATAGAAGTATCACTGAAGAGAGGGGAAAATTTAATTATTGAAAAGAATTTGCAATAATAATTTTATCTTCCAAGGATGAATAATTGTTTTGTAAGAATAATGATTACCTGCAAGGTGGGAGAAAAAGATTTCCTGGGAGGGAAATATCCAGAAAACAAAATAGAAAGAACTAAAAGGAGAAAGTTGAAAAGAGCTGATAAGAAATAAAAACAGGGATCCAGAGCAATAATACAGGAAGTCAGCCACTTCCCAACCCCAGAGCACTGCCAGAGATGAGCCCTGAGCCCAGAGCCAGGAGTAGCTCCTGAGCACTGCTAAGTGTAACCCCACCCTGACTCCTAAGCAGAAACTTGAACAAGATTCTGTTCTAACATTAGTTAGAAAAGCTAGTGTCTAGGGCCCAGAGAGACAGTTCAAAAGACTAGAGCAAGGCTGGAGCAATAGCACAGAGGGTAGGGCATTTGCCTTGCACACGGCCAACCCAAGTTCAAATCCCAATATCCCATACGGCCCTCCGAGCACTGCCAGGAGTAATTCCTGAGCGCAGAACCAGGAGTAACCCCTGAGCATCACTGGGTGTGACCCAAAAAGAAAAAAAAAGGACTAGAGCACATGCTTTGCATGACCGTATGACCATAGCCTGGGTTCTATTACCTGCATTGCAGACTCCCCAGGGATGGCCAAGAATAACCCCTGAGCACTAAGTCGGGAATAGCCCTGAACACCTCTGGGTGTGGTCCCAAAACTAAAATAATACTAAAGTTTGATGTCTAAATAAATGCATGTCTTACACGATGCCTCTAGAGTCCACTTCTCAAAGAAACCAGAAGTTATCCTTTGAAAAATCATGGAGTGGGCCAGAGTGATAGTGCATCAGCTAGGGCACTTGCCTTGCACACTGCCTACCTGAATTTGACCCCTAGCATCTCAAATGGTCCTCCAAGATCACAAGGAGCGATTTCTGAATACAAAGCCAGGAGTAACCCCTGAGTACCACAGAATGTGGCCCAAAACAACAAAAATTGGGAGGGGAGAAAAAAATCATGGAATTATGTAACACTACACAAAAAGTTTGTTTTCTTAACAGTATCTTAATGACTATGGCAAAACCCTGTACAGAACAAGTCTATTCCTTTGAAAATGCAAGAATGTTTCTACCAGAATGTGGTGTGGATGGTAGAAATGTTTCCAGAATTTCACAAATATTCTATTTCTGTAGCTCTGTAGCACTGTTGTCCCATTATTCATCGATTTGCTCGAGCAGACACCAGTAACCTCTCCATTGTGAGACTTGTTGTTACTGTTTTTGGCATACGAATACACCATGGGTAGCTTGCCAGGCTGTGCTGTGCGGGTGGGATACTCTCGATAGCTTGCTGGGCTCTCCAAGAGGGACAGAGGAATCAAACCCAGGTCAGCCATATGCAAGGCAAATACCCTCCCCGCTGTATTATTGCTCTATTCTATTACTAGCATACAAAATAGACCTAAGAATTTATAACATATGTAAAATAAGACCTAGGAATTTAAAGCCATTCTAAAATGCAAGTTACAGGCTAGATAAACCAGCTTTCACAATTAACTTTCTAAGAAAATAAAAATCTGATTCAGGGACTGAAGTGATAGCACAGCAAGTAGAGCTCTTGCCTTGCACATGGCCAACCAGAGTTCGATTCCCAGCATCCCATATCCCCGAGCTCCTTAGTGCAGAGCCAGGAGTAACCCCTGTGTGTCGCTAGTGTGACTCAAAAAGAAAAAAAAAAAATCTGATTCATCCACTTCTCGAATTAGAAGAGACCCTGGAATATTGAAAAGAAAATATATGATAAATGACTCTTCGCCAAGACATGATCTTGTGCTGCCTTGTCCCTCTTCAATCTTTGCACAACCAGCAGGACTCTCTCAGGTGGGAAAGACAAAGACAAAGACAGCTTCAGGTCCCCTCCCTCCCCAGGACCATGGTACATTCTCAGGGTATGCGGAAGGGATGGCTGAGCCAAAAATTAAAACAAACACCTTATTCTACATTTAACACTGTGCTCTATGGCCTCAACCAACCACTGTACTTAAATATGTCTCATGCTTCCCATAAAATGCTGGAATTCCCTCCAAAACAAAACTGTTCCCGTTGACTTATCTTTCCGGAGTCAGCACACATATTGTTTTTGTTTTTTTTTAATTTATCCATGGTGTATTCAATATTCCAAAACAGTAACAACAAGTCTCACATTGGAGACGTTACTGGTGCCCACTCGAGCAAATCGATGAACAATGGGACAACAGTGCTACAGTGCTACACTCATGCTCAGGGCTTACTCCTGCCTCAGCTCAAAGATCACTCCTGGGCTGACTCAGGAGACCATATGTGTTGCAGGGATGGAATAAGGGTCAGTTGCATGTAAAGCAAGTGTATTAGCCCTTGTGTTATCTCTCCAACCAAGAAATCATACATAGTTTGATGGACTAACGTGGCAAAAGTTGCAGAACAGTCTGTAAATACTGTCAAATACCTTATTATCTACTCAGTCTCTTGATTTTAATACATACAAAACAATTCCCCAAAAGGAAGGAAAATTAAGTTCCTGTTGAATGGAAAACATCTATTATAAAGAATTGTCAGTAAACAGTACTACTGATCAATCTAATAACAAATTCAGGGCATGATCAGATCATGCTCACAAAGCATTATTCCTATCATAAAATCAAATTTATGCCTATGCTTATTTTACATATGAGAAAATTCTACCTCAAAAAGTAAAATAATATCAGCAAGTTCAGTTCATATATCAACCACAAGTAGTAGAAATACAGAAGTCTTGAGAATTTGTTGAAAGAGAACACTAATACTACATAATATGCTGTATGATGGAATAGATTATCCACACCACCATTTTTTTGTAACCAAAGAATGCACCATTTTCACCAAAGAAAAAATTAATTTCAAAATAAGTGAGGAGTCTATTATTTGCATAACTGCTAGATAATTATTTTATTAAGAAAATGTGCTGCCTAAATTGTTTTTAATGAACAAATCAAAAATCACAGGCAGACATAAAAGTTTTGAGTATTGATATCAAACTCGTTGATATAAACTCCAGCTACCATGTTGCTACCATAATTAGAAAATGCCAACAATTGTACTAGACATGTATAAAATGTTTTATGCAAAATGCTGTCTTACTATTGTATCTTTATTCAACACCAATTTCCAGATGGGAACTATTTTTCATGGTTCATAAAGCCAAATCCAGCTGCTACATTTGGACCTACATAAGGAATCCACATTTTATTGCCTTCTCGGTGCTTATAAAACAATTGCTCTTGTTTCTTTAGCTGCACTGCAACTGGCTCTTCTGAGGGCAAATGAGATATTCAAGAAGAACTTTCAATATCTTTATAGTGGGTTACTATATAATGCTATGTGTAATCAGATCCTAGGTTTACAACATCTTTCAGCTATCTAAGCTAGCTAAAACAAAAATAATTTTTAATGGGAAGTATAGGTTGAGTAAATTACCAAAAGTGTTCATACAATTTCCTATTAAAACCCACAATGGTAATTAAATAGTTCTGTAATCTTAGCTTTATTAAGAGACAGGAAGTCCAGTTTCATTTCCTTCCTCACTCGGCTAATCTGACTCTTTGATGGTCATACGTTTGGAATAACCATGGGCTTTTCACCACGCTATACTCTTCTCCCAGCTAAACAGAATTAACCCTGTTGACCTTGAATCTCAAAGGGAGGTTGGGAGGAGGGAAGGAAGGAAGGAAAGGAGAAAGGGGAGGGAGGAAAAGGAAAGTGGTAAGAAGGAAATAAATGAAAGAAAGGAAGCAGAAAGAAAGGAAGGAGTAGAGAAAGGAAAAAGAAAGGCAGGAAGGAAGGCATCTCATCATTAGATTTTTTAAAAATACATTTGAACTCTGTTAAGTAGCAGTTATATAAAAATATAACCTATGGGTGTTTAGGATATTTTTGGAAGGCTATCCAAATAAAAATTCATTTCAAAAACATTTAAAAAGAAACAACTTAGCTTGTAAAATGACCCTGGGTTAAGCTTTCTTACTATCTATAGATGCCAAACCTTTGGTATCTTTCAAACTGTGTTCATGAAATACTTTTCAGATCGTGAATTAACATCTGTCACTCTTCCACAGCAACCAGACAAGAAAAAGATATCAAAGGGATCCAAATTTGAAAAGAAGTCAAACCATCACTATTTGCAGATGGCATAATAATACATTGAAACCTCGAAAGACCACAAAGAAAAAAATCTTAGAAATAATAAACTAACATAGTGAGGTTACAAAATTAGTAGACAAAAACCTGTAACATTTCTGTATGCAAATAATGAACTAGAAAAAATTAAGAGAACCCCTTATATGCACACCTATATTCGCTGTAGCATTTAGTTCAATAGCCAAGATATAGAAACAATCCAAGTGCTCAGTAAGAGATGGATGGATCAAGAAGTTGGAGTATATATACACAATGGAATACTATGAAGTTCTAAGAAAGGATAAAGTCAAGAATTTTCCATTAGAAAAAAATTAAAGAATTTTCCATTACATGGATAAAATTAGAGAATGACTGCTGAGTAAGATCAGTCAGAAGGAAAGGGTTACATACAGAATTATCTCGCCCTTAAGTGGGACTTAAAAATACACCACAAGGCAGCAGCAAAGGGCTAAAGGCAAGACAATGGGAGAATTGATCCACAGAACTGAGTTGGGGTGGGGTGGGGTGGGAGGTGTTAAAAGGTGAGGGGGTCTTGGGACCTTGGGCAGGAAGTTGAGTACCCTAGTGATGGGTACTGGAATTATGTGCATGTGAAACTATCATTAACGGTGCTATAAATCATCATACTTCAAGCAATTTATACATAATTTTTAAACAACAACAACAACAACAAAAAAACATTTGCCACCCTCTTTTTATCTGAAAAATAAAAATGCCCAGAAGGGGAAAAAAACAAATAGAGAAAACATCAATATCTGGCAAGTTAATGTAGACTATGACAAGGAGGCGAGATGTGTATGAATCGGGAAGCCGAGACTAGAGTAAACCAATAGTTAATCCCTCTCCTGCTGACTGCTGGCCCCAGAGATCTCATCAGCACCGAGGCATCTTCCATGGCCTGAGATAAAGCTGATTTCCTGCAGAATCCGGCTCTGGAAGCACCACTCTGCTCCCTGGCAACCTCCAGTTACACCTTCTCTGTATTTGTGTTTCCTGCTGCTTCTATTGACTTGTTCCCAATGCCACAATAGCTACAAAAACAAATACTGGTAATGCAACGCTCTGCATCCGTGCAGGTGAGGAGCTCTGCGCCCATTCTTTTTCCTTGCACAGAGCTTGTGCAAATAGGTTTTTAATATATTCCGAGATTAATTTGGTCATTATAAACCAGTTTAGAAACACACATTAAACAACAGGTCGTATCGCCATCCCCATTTCTATTCCGGAATAATTCTGCGCCGTGACCCTTGAGCAAAGATGGGCAAATGTGTGTGTTGAAAAAGAAACATATTTGGATCATCCACTTCCTTGGCTGTGTCAGGTTCCAATTGATATTCCATTTGGATTTTGACTGCAATCTTTTAGTTTTAATTGAATTTCCGTGAGATAGAGCATTACCAAATTGCTCATGATTGTGTTTCAGTCATACAGTATTCCAACACCCATCCCTCCACCAGTGTAATTTTTGAGCACCAGTGTCCCCGATTTCCTTCCCACCCCTTCAAGCCCCCATCCACCCCAGCCTGCCTCTATGGCAGGCACACCTCCTCTCTCTCTCTCTCTCTCTCTCTCTCTCTCTCTCTCTCTCTCTCTCTCTCTCTCTCTCTCTCTCTCTCTCTTTCCCTCTGCCTCTGTCTTTCTGTCTCTTTCTGTCTTTCTGTCTCTTTTTCTCATTTTCTTTCTCTCATTTTTGGCATTATGGTTTTGAGTGCAATCATTTAGACTTTTGGCAATAGCTTGCACTGACCCGCTTGATTTAAACGTCCGCAACAAGCCTTTGTTATTTTTTCTTCAATCGGGTTACATAGGACATAGGTGATTTCAGGGATGTGTTTTTATTTCCAAGTCAAGTGTATTCATTCTGCATAAAAATAGGATTATGTCCATTGTGTTTGCATCAGTTCACTGCCTGATTCTGTAATTTTTTGAAGGTTTTGTGGTTTCTCAAGTACAAGTATGTCACATAAATCCTCTAATGTAATCTGACAGAAGTAACAGAGTACCTTTGTGTAGAAGGAAAATAAGTAAAGAAGATTAATTTAAATGTAACCATATGTAGAACTCAAAACTGGGGCTGTGGTAGGAGAGGACTCTAAGCTCTGACTACAGAAAACTATCATAAGCACCAAAGCAATAAGATCATATATGCATATCATATCACTTAAAAACTGTACTCAAAAAAGTACTATGAAAAGCAAAAAGAAAAACTCTATTCCTGCTTTTAACTGAAGTTATAGATTCCTCTAAAGTTCACCTTTCTATCTGCACTGTCAGTAGATCATTTGAAACTGGGAAATGTGGGTGAAGCAAGCTATTTTGCCTACATGTTAAAATTATTAAATGAGTATAGTAGATCCAAGCTTTGAGCAACTAATTGTTGTCAAGACACAGTGTCCTTTTTAATTGTATGTCTTCCCTTTATTTAAGGAGAGTTACCAAATCAAATATAAGTTAATAAATATTTTAAATGTCATCATCTCCCCTTTCAAAAGTGAACTTTGGTCCTTGCAATTATAAACCAAAGAACAAATAAAATAATGTAAACGATCCTGTGATGTATATTTTTAGCCTTGATTGTGCTATAAAAACAGCACACATCCTGTTTTCTAACCAATAATGGACAGCAATGTTTCTCATTATATGGGAGACCCAAACAGTCATGTGAATAATTGAAGCTACAAAGAGGTAAAAATAGGTGTGAATTTTTAGCCCCCAAATGTTTGAATATAAATAGCCAAAGCATTTTATATCATCCTATTTCATTTGGTTTATAGCTGAAGCCAACATAATTAGCAATTTATTTTAAATGACTATTTGTTCATTCCAGAAAGATTATGCCAACCAGGAGACATCTGAAGCTACAGTTCTAATAATTTTCTTCTTAAGCATTTTAAGATGAAAAGTGAACATTTTGCTAATATTCTTTTAAATGAAAATGACAATCAGGGCAAAAGGATGAAAAATAAGTCAGCTAATAGAAGATTAGAAAGTAATCCCATCATTCAAATACTTCCAGACTTAAACTCTTAAAAACTAGTGAGACACAAGGAGACAGATAGATACAGCATAATCCCTCTCATATGTGGGATATCAAGAAACTTAGTATGGAAATAACATGGCCAAAAACAACAAAACCTTAAAACTGGTCTAAAGGCGCTGGAGCGATAGCACAGCAGGTAGGGCGTTTGCCTTGCACATGGCTGACCCGGGTGCAATTCCCACCATCCCATATGGTCCAATTCCAAGACTTCACTGTGGAAATCAGTTTTCATCTAGAGTGTCATCTTTTTCTCCTCATACTTTAGTCACAGATTCTACTTTGGTCTTGTTTTCCAACCTCGGGGGCAGACACTCCTAGAAGCAGAACCAGCATTTTTCAGAACCTAGCCTGGGATAATTTGCACTTTTTAATTGGAAGAAGGGATAAAGGGAGAAGCCAGGAGTCCAGATCCCGTCTCTCTAGAAATTGCCTGGTACAGTTGCTTTCTAAGAGTGTGCCCAAAGAAACTGAGGATGTGGTAAAAAAGGTGAGGATGTGGTAAAAAAAATTTCTTCCTTGCATCTAGGCAACCCAGAGTCTGTCCTCAGCACCAGCCCTAAGCACTGCCAGTAACAGTTCATGAAACAGGGCCAGCAATAAGCTCTGAGCACTGCTGGGTGTGGCTGATAGTGAAAATTAAGAAACACTATAAATTTCACCAAGTACTTCCTAAAATATATCCTATGACTCCTTTAGAAAAGGATTTAATCATTAAGTAATAGTAAACATGAACTGGAGAGATAGCACAGCAGGTAGGGTGTTTGCCTTGCACGCGGCCGACCCAGGTTCGATTCCTCCATCCCTCTCAGAGAGCCCAGCAAGCTACTGAGAGTAACCCGCCCACACAGCAGAGCCTGGCAAGCTCCCTATGGCGTATTCGATATGCCAAAAACAGTAACAACAAGTCTCACAATGGAGACGTTACTGGTGCCCACTCAAGCAAATCGATGAACAACGGGACGACAGTGCTACATTGTTATGCAATAGTCATCCTTAAAGATTCTCAACATATACATCAAGATTCTGACATGTGTACAGTAAATTCCTTCCTCTAGAGTTTATATAACACTGTGTCGCTTTAACCTGAGAATTTTTTGTTTATTGCAGTAGATGGTGTTAGATCATTACCCACGTTGACATTTTGAAAATACGAAATCAGGTTTTCTAATCAAGCATAAAACCATCTCTTTAATCTCATCACAAAAGCCTACAAGTTGAAATATTTACATGTATAGTAAACACAGTATTTTTTAAGTTCAGAAAAGAAGGAACATCTCTGACTATCCCAAAGTGTAACAATGTTGGAGAAGTTATGCTCCAGCAGGTATTCAAACATTGCCTCAAATTAAAGCCAAACAAAACCCAAAGCAAAATATAACCATTGGGAAAGTCATCCCATTTCATGACCGCAGGAGCCTGTTTCAAGGAATGTGAAAACACACAAGGTTCATATTCTATGACTGAAAGTGTCCCAACACTACCATTCATATGGAACTCAAATACTGCAGCATTGTAAACATCATGTCCCCGTGCCTCTTTCCACTTTGTTTTGAAAATCAATCTCTCTTCTCATTCGTTCTTGCAAACTATCGAAAGTATATCCAATGGGTTGGTTTTGGAGTGACTGCAGACATAGAGTGCAAATAATAGCAAAAAGCATTAAAAGCACCCATATGACCCCCATCTGTTTTATCTGTGGAAGTCACCCCTCTGAACGAGAAACACAGAATAGTCCCCTTCAAGAGCCGTGACTCGAACCCATGGCACACTACAAACAAGATCGCCTGCAACGCAGCCAACACTTCACAAGTACTAAACATCTTAGAAACATCTTTCCCTACGCTTTTCACTGAGCTCTTTGGTGAAGTAGGTTTGACTCCTCGAGTTCTGCAGGTGAAGAAAGGGTGGAAAGGAAATCACTTGCCCGAGATCCTAGGATCAGATGAATCGGAGCGAGCAGTGCCCAGTGATCTTTCTGCTAAAGGCACCTCGGTGTCCTTCTGGCCTTGAGGAAGCAGTTCAGTTCGCTGGAGCCCAGAGCAGCGGCCACAGCTCTCCTGGCTGCCTGTCTTTTGTGGGTTCACTTGGCTGAGACACGAGAAGAGATGGTGGAGAATAACAATTATTTGGACGCCTGAAAATACTCAGCCAGTGAAAACCACACAGATCTTGAATGTGTTTAGCATCGAGGAGGCTTCCCGTGTTCCTAGCTGTGTTTTCTTGCATTGATTAACTTGGTTTCACCTTCTTCTAGTCTATGGGGGTATTTTGTAATGTCACGTCTGTGACATTACCATAATGATTATGCTAATTAAAACAATACTGAGGACAAAGGAAGACAGTGAAATAAAAAGCATAAGTGTTATATGAAATATTTGCCATTGAAAGTTCATCTAGGAATTTATATTTAAACAGAACATTAGGGCTGGAGAGCTTGCACTGTGAGTAAGGCGCTTGTCTTGCACATGGCTGACCAGGGTACAATCTCTGGCAGCCTATATGGTCCCCAAGCACTGCCAGGAGTGATTCCTGAGCACAGAGCCAGGAGTAACTCCTGAACACCACCAGGTATGACAAATAAATAAGTAAAAAAAAAAACAGATTTAGGCTTGGAGAGATAGTACAGTGGATAGGGCACTTATCTCACGTGTGGTTGACCAGGTTACAATTCCAGCAGTCCATATGATCCCCTGAGTCCACCAGGAGGGAGCCCTGAGCAGTGCTGGGGGTAGTCTCAGAATAACAAAACTGATAGAATAATATTTGCTAATATGCTGGAAGAAATCTTTTCAAAAATTAGCTTTATAAATCTGATACCAAACTTACCAAAGGCAAGTTTGCATGTTAAAAAGAAGGAAGTGATTTGGGTGAAAACTGAACTAGTATAGTAAATTAACTGGAATCACGTGTTTACTTCTCTATTACAAAGGGTTACGTGGCTTTTAGTTTCTAGCATTTGCCTGCCTTTTGGTTCTATCAATTTCCTTAGGCCCCTCCCTATATTTGTCCAAGTGTTGTGGAAGTTATTCCCATAATTGATAAAACAGGAACATTCACAGCATTTCCCAAATCTTTCTATGAGATTTGGGATGTCTGTAAAAGTCATAGAAGAATGCAAATGGAACCATTTTGCTGGCATGTGCTTGGTTTAAGGCACTGTGTTCATTTAGCGTCTTTCTGGAAGCAACTCATTTGGGCCAGCACTATCAACCGTGGCAGCATAGTCACCGTGAATAAAGAAACGAAGCGGGCTTCTGGCTACAGGAATGGAAGGAAGAGTTAGAACCAAGCATTTAGACCTCCGAGCTAGAGTCTGTTATACAACACCCAGGAAGCCTTGACCTTGATAGCCCCTTGTTTATTATTCCCTGGTGTGCTGTCAGAGCAGATGAGTTGGCCAGGAATGAGCTTCAAACCAGACAGGCCTTGAGTCCATGCCATGGCCAAACCTAGCTTGCCAGAGTCATTAGTTTTAAGTCAGACCCTGGTGCTTCCCAGGAGCTGTCTTACAGGGGAAAGAAGCCATCAGTCAGTCGCCTGAACATCTGTAACACCAAGCAGCAATTTCAAGAGTCAGCCTGATCAACCCTCTCTTGGGACTCTACGGTCACCCTCCTGGCTTATCACATGGAAAACAAGCTTAGTCCAGTGATGGATGTGGCTTCATTGCCCAAGATATTTCCTGAGTAACGGCACTCTATTTCCTTTTGGGGTGGCTTTTTTTTTGGCTTTTTGGATCACACCCAGCAGTGCTCAGGAATTACTCCTGGTGGTGCTCGGGGAACCATATGAGATGCTGGGGATCGAACCCAGGTCTGCCGCATACAAGGCAAACGCCCTACCTACTGTAGGCTCCAGTAAGCTCCAGTCCTGCTTTTGGGTTTTTTTAGGGGGGGTGCACCCTGCAATGCTCAGGAGTTACTCCAGGCTCTACAATCAGTAATCACTCCTAGTGGTGCTCAGGCGACCATATGAGATGCTGGGGATAGGACACGGATTGACCACATGTAAGGCAAGCACGTGAGTACAATCTCTCTGGCCCCTTTAACATTGCGTTTTGGGGTAATCTTAAAAGAAACAATCTGGGTTAAAATTTATCATCATCATCATCATCATCATCATAATGAGTATTCAATAATAGCATATTCGATATGCCAAAAACTGTAACAATAGGTCTCATTTCCCTGACCTGAAAGAGCCTCCAATTGTTGGGAAAGAGGAGTAAAGGAAGCTGCTAAAATCTCAGGGCTGAGTGTAATAGAGACGTTACTGGTGCCCGCTCAAGTAAATCGATGAGAAGCGGGATGACGTGATACAGTGATACAATGAATAATAATCATTTGGGTGACTTAAAATGACTTATTGGGATTAAAAGAAAACAAATTACTTCTGGGGTTTAGGGTAGCAAACAATCTGTATGTTCTCTATGTTGACTCTATTCATGCTTAACAGCAAAAAAAAGTCATGTGAATTGGAAACAGCATAAAACTTTACGTAGGACCAGTGACCATAGCTTATCAACGAGCATAAGGAAAGGATGGCCTGGGACAGAGAGATAGTATGGAGGTTAAGATGCTTGCCTTGCATACAGCTGGTCTTCGTTGGATCCCTGGCACTGCATATGGTACCCTGAGTGCCCAAATGGGGTGGCCTCAAACAAAAATAGTCCTTTTTGAATTTAATTGCTTATTTTGGCATTTTTCTGACCACACCCAGCTGTGCAGAGCTTACTTCTGAGTCTGCTCAGAGGCCACTGCTGGTGTGACTGAGCAGACCATATACCGTTATTGGGGACCACATCCAGGTCAGCAGTGTACAAGGCAGCACCCCATCTGATATACTATCTCTCCAGCCCAAGAGGTAGTCCATTTACACATAAATAATACAGTTCCACTATTGAACAAAATTATATTTTTGCTGTTTCTCAAATGAACTAAGATTTCTTTCTAGTTCTAACATATTCCTAGAGGACATAATATGGAAATGTAACTAACGTAATGAGGAATACTCTCAGATGATAGATGTGACTCCTACATAAGATGACATTTTAGTGATTTATGTGAGTCTGTTTCAATACTTTTATAGAAACTTTGTAAACATAATCTATACCTGTGTGCACTGAATTTTTACTTCTCTATGTTCCGGCTATTATCAAAGTCGATTTCCCTTAGAGCTGAATCAAGTGTGTATGCGAGTTTAGACATGTGTGTTTTCTACACACCCCATATTGTGCCACTGTGTGTTTTGGTATGAAATGCATATGACTAAATAAATGAAAAATTTAATGAACTTCAACTAGTTGTATAAAAAAATAAGACCTAGAAACTTATTTTATTTTTTTTTACTCATATGACTTAACACAAATTCATCTCTGTTGCATGAACGTTCATGCAGTCGGAGGCGCTGAGATAAGGCACGGGGAAGAACTGGAGGACTAAGGCTCTCTCTGGCTCTTAGCTAAGGCAGAGGGCCTCGTGGACCTCCTTTTATTGATCATGGTAGCTCTAAAGGGCGCAATATAGTGACGTCACCAAAGGCATCAAAAGATGTTACAGGAAGAACATTGAGGCAACATTATTTCCTTGTATCTGCAGGCCAGTAATCTAGGCCTCCGGAAAGAAGAGGCAAAACCAAAACTGAAACCTTCCTTGGGCTAAAAGCACTTGGATTTACATCCCAAAGACAAAACTGGGCCCTGCACCTGAAATCTACATCCCAAAATCTAGGCTGGGCCAGAGCCTACAATTTACAATGTCAAAGGTCAGGTCTGGCTAACACCATCTGCATGTCAAAGACCATCCAGGCTTCTGTGAGAGAAGGAAAACTGCTCTTTTCAGTATACTGAAATTATTTTTCTGAAGGCAGCTTGAAGGGGGAAAATGTTCAGCTTCATCCAAACCAGTCAGGACACACGAGAAATCTCGCCCATTTTCATGGGTCCCTATGTTCCTGTCCGTAGTACGGTACAGTATACATGGGCTCGCCCTGGTAGCTCAGTCCAGCCCCAACACATCTCAGACAATTTTTGGAGGGAACTGGCCAAGCTGAACGTGATCTCAGGTATTTACAACCAAAAGGACTTCTCCTCCTTTTCCATAAAGAAGGGCGAACCACCATGGTTATCACGCGGGAAATGGAGCATCTGTAGGTTGGGTTTTTTCCATTTTCATGAGAAAACAAATATCCTAAAGACTCTATTAACACATCACTTTCTACTTTTAAATCCTCACAAGTACTGAGTTGTTGATAATAATGATTTGTCTTCAAAGTGAGCCCTCAAATGTCTAAGTAAACAAACCATCTGAAGCTAGGGAGGAAGGAGGTAAGAAAGGCAAGAGCAAGTTCACAGCCAGGCTCAGGTGTGGATTTTTATTCTAAGCATGGTAGAGGCAAGCCCATGTCCCATTAAAGTCACACTTGCTGAGATAGGATTGGCCTCAGGTCTATACGGTTTGGGATACAAGTTTCTGTCAGACTCTGAGTTATCGTGAGCACTAATGATATCACCATGCCCCCTTTTTCTCCAGGAGACACTGTGTTCTCTGGGACTGGAGCCTTCTGCCCACAGCTCTATGAAGGTTATTTGTCATCACACTTAACTAACATTAGTGTTAATGTTTATAGCTATTACATATACGAATATAATAAAATTCATCTTTTCATGTGTTGCTGCTGATCATAACCAAATGCATGAAGCTGTATAATTAACACAATCAAGAGCTAGCATCCCCTGTCCCACCACTGCCTAGTAACCACCGACCTGATCTTGCCTCTAACTAGGATGTCAGAGAAGTGGAACTGCATAGCCTTCAGTATTTGGCTTCTACCCCTGAGCATACAGCCTTTCTAATGCGGCCACCTCATTGGACACAGAGGCTACTCTTTATTGTTGGAAGAATTCCATTTGTAGAACAAGCCACTAGTTCACTGGGCCATGAATGCTTAGGTTGTTTCTAGTTAGATCCCTCATGTAAATGTAACGGGGTAATGGGATGGGTGATAACTCAAGGAACTAAAGTCTTGCTTTGCACGCAAAACACCCAGAGTTTGGTCTCTGACACTGCATTTCCCCAACTCAGCACCATCACATGTTCGTCCCCCCGTACCAACAGGGTCTAAGCCACAAGCATTGCTGAGCTACAAAGTAATGTGTCAGACCCATACCAGGTTGAAAGAATACTCCACCTTAATTATATGCCTATAAGTGCAATTGGTAATTTCTTGCAGAAAAATCAACCTGAGCAATCAAAGAGCCTTCCTGGCCAATTTCATGATATCTTTGAGATATTCTCTACTTAGCCCACATTTTTTTCTTCATAGAACCTGAAGTTGCTTGAAAATATGTTTGATTCTTCCCTTTGGGGGTTGGGGGGGCGGAACCTGACTCCAAAATTAGAATAAAGTGCCAGAGTAGTAGTACAGCAGTTAAGAGTGTTTGCCTTGCAAACACTTGACCTGGGTTTGATCCCCAGCACCACATGTGACCCCCCAGAAATGCCAGAAGTGATCCCTAAGCCCATTGCCAGGAGTATCACTGAGCATGGCCCAAAAACAAACCACAAAAATTATAACAGAAACTTCATTGTGATATACATAAAACATGGAATAGTCTGCAGCCACGAGTAAAGATGAAATCCTGGAATTCGCTACACTATGGAACTGGAGGATCCATTCAGTGAAATCAGAAGGACAGGGGAAAATACCAGGTGTTCTCACTAATCTGTGGTATATAGAACAATATGTCTAGGGAGTGGCAAGTAGCAAATGTGAGCAAAACACTGGTGCAAGCTTTCAGAGAAAGAAATAGCGGGAAAAGAGAAGTTATAGGGGAAAAACAATAAGAGGAGTTTTACCCAAAACATAGCAGCAATAATCGGGCATCTGGGGCCCTCTATGTTGGAAAGGGGACGCATCCGTCAACTCTAAACCACTAGACCCAACACTACTCTATGCACGGGACCCAGGCTACAATAATTAAGCTTAAAAGTGTATCTGACTAGAGAGATAGATAGATAGATAGATAGATAGATAGATAGATAGATAGATAGATAGATAGATAGATAGATAGATAGATAGATAGATAGATAGATTTCCTTGAAATAACCCAGCTAAAATTTTGATTGGTATTTCAGCAAATTTATAGGCAAACTTGGAGAGAAACACAACAGGTTCTTACGCTTATTTGTCGTTTGGCATTTTTCTGGCCACACGCACACTTGTATCCTAAGAGCAGACTGGATAATGTTGGTATTTAAAAATTGTAGTGATGACTTTAAGTCCTGATTCAGGTTATGTGTGGTTTTATTTTTTTTTATCAGTTTCAGCAGGAATTTATCAATTTCATTGGCCTTCTCCAGAGTCAATGTTTTAATTTGCTGATTCTTAATTTTTGATTCTTAACTTTTGCTTTTCTTTTTGTTTATTTATTTGGTTTGTTTCTTTGTTTTGGGGTCACTACTAAGCTCCAACTCTGGAACAGGAGTAGATCCTGGTAGGACGAAAGGGACAAGAAGGGCGAGGTGAACCCTTCTACCAGGTGTGGGTGGGAGAGGGGGATGATCACAGAGCACAGCGGGAGCCCTGAGACACTCGCCGTTCTTGCCATCACCCACCTGTAGGCTTACAACCCCTGACTTGGATTTCTGCAAATTATCACCTCTTCCTATTATTGTCTAGTTCTCCCTATCAGAGAATCCAGCAAGCTACCAAGAGCATCCTGCCCACACGACAGAGCACCGTGGTGTATTTGACATGCCAAAAACAGTAACAGTGATGGGTCTCATTCCCCTGACCCTGAAAGAGCCTCCAATGTGGCACCGTTGGGAAGGACGAGTAAAGAGAGGCTGCTAAAATCTCAGGGCTAGGACAGATGGAGACATTACTGGCACCCGCTTGAGCAAATGGATGAACAATGGGATTACAGTGATACAGTGATACAGTGAAAACTGTATCTGACAAGGGACGGAGTGATAGTAAACAATAGTAAACCAGTGTGATAGTACAACTGGTAGGGTGTCTGCATTGCACACATGCTTCAATCGCCAGAATCCCGTATGGCCCCCTGAGCACTGCCAGAAGTAATTCCTGAGTGCTGAGCCAGGAGTAACTCCTGAGCATCACTGGATGTGACCCAAAAAGCAAAAATAAAAATGTATATGACAAGGAGTCATGTTAGGGGTGGGAGGGAAGCTGGGGACAGTGGTACAGGGATGGGGTCACGAGGTGGTGGGATTGGAGACGGGAACATGGCGTGTCTGAAACCCTTTTTAAAACAACTACGTAAGTCATGGTGTCTGAGGGAAAGAATTTTTTTTTTGAAGAAAGCAAACTTCAGGGAAACAATATTTTCAGGTGCCTTCAGTCCCCAATTCCCATCTGAGAATTCTCCCAGACTCCCCAATGGGACCAACGAACTTTGCATTAAGAGGGTAAGGATTTAATGGCACACAGGGGACTCACAAGCATATTTGAGCCCTCTATTCTCAAGCACCAGACTTATTCTTACTTGCCATCCAAACTTTTGAACTGATTGAATTTCCAGGAAATTTGCAAATTTAAGCTGCCAAGTCTAAACGTCTCCGAAGAGCATATTAGGACAAGTTTGATGAACTCAACTGACAACCCAGAGAAATCTTGTCTCCTGTTTATTTTAACTCTCATATGTATCTTTTCTACATATAAAAAGGATTATTAAATAATACCAATGGTTTATGCAGCTTACAGATGGAGATGAGAATATTTCTTAACATGCCTCATCACTACATATCTGAATTTGTGTTTTGTTTAGGCTCAAGAAGGAGAGATGTGGAAATCCAGCTAAACTGAAATTATCATCGCATATTTACTCATATCTTAATTATCCTGCAGTGATATTAAAGTCCGTGCCACAATTTAGCAGAATTTGTATCATGTTTCTAGTTGAGCTTCTTTTCCCTCACCCAGCCCCCAGAAAAATATTCATGAGGTAAAAACTGGCATTACAAAAATAATTATTTGAAAAACATTATATGAGGTGAGTTGTTGCTTCTCTACTGGATGCCAGTTTAAATTGAGCTAATTTGTTTTACCAGTAGCTTAAGAAAACCCCAGCACAGCGGCACAACAATTATATCCAGGTGCAAGGACTTAATTCAACAAATTCTTGGTGGATCCTTGCACTCTGCACGGTGGGCCCCGTTCTCAGCTGTGCCTGAGAACAGATGCCTTGAAAAGCCACTGTAAACATGATCCAGTCCATCCTTGAATAGAGAAGCTGAAACGTTTCCAAGAAAAATGAATGTGATATTCTTATCACCGTGATTCCAATATATACATCACTGACGAAAACGACATTGACATCATCAGAATTATTTTACATGTGGGAACAAAATAAGGACAGTAATTTATTCCTTTGACTTGTTTTTATTTCATAGGGTACACAGATGCACGTTTAAACATTATAAATGTTCATGTGAATTTTAAAAGAATTTGTAATAATGTGTGGTAAATCGTACATATGCAGACACACACATATATATTCATGCATACATATAAGCTAAAACCATGAACACTAACAGACCCAGAGTAAGTGGTTTCTAAAAGGCTCTGAAATGCCCAAGCTAAGAAAACTATAGAACATCAGGGAGTAAAATGAGACACATTCCCCAGTTCATGAAGCCTTTTAGTAAGATTCGAGTATAAATGCCTACAATCTCCCTAAGTGTCATCACTTATTTTCATAGTCAATTTCAGGTTCTCACCTTATTTTTCTTGTAAATATTTTTTCATAATGCTGAGCAAAATCTACATAAAGCATTTCATGATTTAAGGCTAGAACATCTAACCATGTAGCAAGTACAGTATTTTTCCAGTGCTTTTCTAGAGGTGCTAATTTTCAGAATCAGGAAGCAATCTTTTTCCTTTCTTTTTAATTTATTTTTTTAAATTTTTATTGCATGGCAGAGCCTGTCAAGCTACCTGTGGAGTATTGGATATACCAAAAACAGTAACAAATAAGTCTCACGATGAGAGACGTTACTGGTGCCCGCTCAAACAAATCGATGAGCAATGGGATAACAATGACAGTGAAATTTTTATTGAATTGCCATGAGATACAGTTACAAAAATTTCATGTTTGAGATTCAGCCATACAATGATTGACCACCCATCCCTCCACCAGTGCATATTTTCTACCACCAATGTCCCCAGCTTCTGCCCCCATCCCAGTTCTCACCCCACCTCTATGGCAGACAATTTCTCCAATACTCTCTCTCTTGGGCATTATAGTTTGCTCGAATTTTCCCACTATTCAAGCCTGACTGCCAGGGGCAGACGCTAGATCATGTATTTTCCATTGCTCACTTTGAATATCATGAGAGATCATGTGGTCTCTTTGTGGCTGTGTACTTCTGGAATTCTAAGATTGTAAATGGTTGGGTTCCAGAGACATCTCTGTAGGACACTAAAATCCACTTTGGAATTCAACTGAGAGTCACTGGACCAGGTCTGTTGGTGCGCTGAGATGGCACCCAGAGGCAGATTGTGGGCGTGACAGCCAGGATGTCAAATGGGCGGGGAGCCAGGGAAGGACTGCCCGACTCCTCTACCACTGCCATGCAGCCTAGAGACTTAGTCCTGAAACCCGCATACCTGGGCCTTGCTTGTGGAAGCTCGTGGTCGCTGGGGTTCCATCTGGAACAGCCAAGGAGAGAGCACCTGCTCCCTCTGGGGTGCCTCAGTGAAATTAGTTCTGTATCGGTCCCGGAGAGATCTCTGGCACTGTGGTGTCTTCTGGGACTCGCTGCTGTGACTCTGCAGGAAGCAATTTTTGACTTAAGTAGCAAACTTCTTTTTATTTAAGTTGCTAAAATACAGGTGCACAGATATACACAGAATTTGGACATAATTAAAAATTATGGGTAGTTACTGGTATAGAAAGACAAGCAACTAAGTATCTTCTATGTACATATCTATATTCTTCAGTTTGCCAATGTGCTAAGTCTAAATATATTTTAAAAGTGACTGCTATAAATCTTTCAAGATGGGAATGATAAGAGGTGGTTATTTTGGGCTTTTCTTTCATTTCTCATTTTATCCCAAACAAAGGTTTTCTATCAAACTTGGTTTTTTTCAAACTAAAACTTTTCTTTAGAACAACCAATAGTTTCCACATTACTTTTTATTTTAAAATAGTTCATCATTATTTTGTTATGGAAAATATCTACAAAGCTTTATTTTATTAAGAAAAATCTGTAAACATTACAATACCAATTAGAGGTAAGCCAGACCATTTTAATTAAACCATTAGTTAGAGCTTAATCAGATATAATGTGAATATTCTGGGCATTTTGAAAAACAATCAAATGGAAAAAAATTAAAAACCACTGTCAAAAATCTAAAGCTAGTTCAATCAGGCGAATAAAACCAGTCCCCACAAACTGAAAAGAAAAATTAAAAGCAGTCAGAGGTCCTGAAAAATCTGAAAGCTGAATAACAACTTTTCTCATTTCTTGCTAGTAAATCCTAAAGAAGGCATAAAAAAACAAATTTTAATAGACTAAAATCTCTGATGCAGAAATTTTAGGTAATATTAATCTAGCAATTTACATCCTCATTATGCCCAATTTCTTCATAGATGAAAGAAATAATTTGGACGTGATAGTCAACTCAGAATAGCAAAATCACAATTCCCTTGTGAGAACTAGATTCAAGTAACAAGCCTTAAACAATCAACCTCCATTGCTCCCCTTGTAAAACATTTAGGTTGTCCTATGGAAAACCAACTGTCTCATGAAATTTGCTTTAAAAATAGATGGACAGGGAGAGAATCATGCTTAGTAAAATGAGTTCAAAGGAGAGGAACATAGAATTACTGCATTCATTTGTGAGATATTAAAAAAAAGTAGGGGCTGGGGCAATAGCACAGCGGGTAGGGCGTTTGCCTTGCACGAGGCCAACCCGGGTTTGATCCCCGGCATCCCATATGGTCCCCCAAGCACTGCCAGGAGTAATTCCTGAGTGCAAAGCCAGGAGTAACCCCTAAGTATCGCTGGGTGTGACCCAAAAAGCAAAAAAAAAAAAAGTGGCATTAGACTAATATCCAAGGACAGGAAAACCAAGGACCAGGAGGACTGGTCAATGGTTGGAAGCTTGCCACAAGTGGGGGGGTAGGGGGGTGGGGTAGGGAAGGGCAGTTAGGAGAAAAAAGGGACCAGTATAACAATGACAGAAGTGGTCACTCTGGACAAAAACTGAGAGTTTAAAGTGGGTAAAGGTGTAGGATAACATTGGGTTTGTCCTTTTACCCTTGCCACAGGGAACTTAGTTTACCTTAAAGCAATGTCCTTTCTGGGGCTAGAGTGATAACACAGCGGGTAGGGCATTTGCCTTGCACGCGGCCGACCCAGGTTCGATTCCCAGCATCCCATATGGTCCCCTGAGCACTGCCGGGGATAATTCCTGAGTGCAGAGTCAGGAGTGACCCCTGTGCATCACCGGGTATGAACCCCCCTCAAAAAAAGCAAAAAAAAAGAAGCAATGTCCTTCCTGTATGGACACAGGAAAAGTTAATATTATGCTTTGTAACTTAGGAGCTGATTGATTCCAATCATATTTATTCCTGGGCATCTGCTTTCTCCACTCAGTTGTCCCTAGTTCCTAGCACCCCAAAAGCAGGGTTCTGACGAGGGACAAAATGAACCCATGGAAAACTGTGAGCTACCCTGGCATCAAAATGGGCCAGGCCAAAGTGCCACAATACTTAACTATAAGTTGAGAGCATGGTTATAGACAAATGCTGTCGTGATCCAAAAATAATAACAAGACTAGGACGCTGTTGGGTTTAGAAAGACTAACCTGACTTAAGGACTGTGGTCTGGAATATATAGTGAATGTCCTTAGGAAGAAGCAAACTTTAAGTTTGATATATCTCTTACTGTGCTCATGCAGAATGACATTGCTAGAAATATTAGAAGTAGATTTACTATAACTAGGAGAGCCCTTAAGCGGATCTCCTAGTAATCTGGAGTAATCTCCTTAGATGAGATTTTGTTAATCTCCTGGAGGAGTGGTCTTACCCCTCTTTGTTGATTTGCTAATGTTCAACCCACCTTTGTGTCAATCACCTATGTGATTGCTATATAAACTAAGACTGTAAGGGAAGTAGGGGAAGAAGACACAGAAGCAGAGCACAAAGTGAAAGAGAATCAGGGAGCCATCGAAGCTAGAAGCAGGGGAAAGAAAGAGCACAAAGCAATTCAGAGTCAGAAGTTAGGGTCAGAGTCAGAAGTAGGGGTCAGAGTCAGAAGTAAGGGTCAGAAGTAAGAGTCAGAGTCAGAAGTGAGAGCAAGAAGGGCTCCAGAGAGAGAAAAACAGAAGGACTCTGGAGAGAGAAATCAGAAAAAGAGAGATCAGAGGGGACTAGAGGAGAGATGATAGAAACGGAGAGAGGTCGGAAGAGACCAAAGGAGAGACTACAGAGACAGAGTCAGAGATAGAGAGACAGATAGAAGAGAGCACAGCAGCACACACAGAAGCGGAGCACAAGGAGGAGCCATCCCGATCTGGTCTATACACAGTGGCTCGAGAGCACCAAACTCGAGTGGTGAGAGAGAGAGAGAGAGAGAGAGAGAGAGAGAGAGAGAGCACCACCCCAAGAGCCCGTGAACAACACATACACATCACCCCTTCCGCACGCTCATGTTTGTATTTTTTACATCATAAACTTCTATGATATATGTCATAAACTTTCAGTATCTGTAATTGCAAATCATAATACCCGAGAGAGAGAGAGAGAGAGAGAGAGAAGAGAGAGAGAGAGAGAGAGAGAAGGAGAGAGAGAGGGGAGAAGTTCCTGCCACAGAGGCAGGTGAAGGGTGGGAGGGACAGGAGGGAATTGGGCACAGGACTGATGGTGAGAAATGTACACCGGCAAAGGGATGCGTGTTGGAACATTATATAACTGAAAACCAATCTTGAACAACCTTGTAACAGTGTCTCTCACTGCGATTTAATTCTTTTTAATTTAAAAAGAAAACTTTTGATATGAAGAGTATAAAGACAAGATGACATTGGAAACCATTCAAAACAACAGAGAGACACATGGTGTGTCCCCCAATAGGTGAGTAACCATTTGTCCTCTCTGCTTCTTACACACAAATACTAGTCAGAGCACAAGATACGTCAGAACTTAGTTCTGATTTTGCAGAAGCTTCTCCTAAGGAATAAACAACTATAATAAGGGAAATTATTGCACTCTAGTAAATAGTTTCACTCTAAAAGCTCATGTCCCTTAAGTTTGTCCCTCAAGCCTGTGTTATTCCCTGAGCACATATCTCACTTGTCTCTTTGCTCTTGCCACTCTGTAGAAACAATTTCTTCTTTAACGTGTACTTCCTCTCTTTTCTCCGAGCCTCACATCTTTCTAAATAAGTTTGCATAAAAATTACCTTGCTGGGGTCAGAGAGACAGTACAGCTGCTTGCTTTGCACAGAGCCAACCCCAGTTGGATCTCTGGCATCCTAATTAGTCTCCTGAGCACTGCCAGGAGTACTCCCTGAGTATCACCAGGTGTGACCCAAGAACAAACAAATTATGTTGCTTCACTGGGAAAAAATACATATAAATGTGGTTGAAAATATTTTAAATTTACTGGAATAGATTGTTTATAGTTAAGCTAATTCTCTAGGTCCAAGACAGAAAGAAAATGAGTCCCAGAGACAACAAATTGCCATCAAATAAGTGATCTTTTGGGGATCCCAGATCGTCTCTATTTCAAAGGGTCAGAGAGACAGTGTAGCGGGTAAAGGCTCTTGCACACAGCTATCACGAGTCCCCCAAGCTCCAGCAAGAGTGAGCACAGAGTACGGCCAAGTATGGTCCAAAATCCAACACAGAAAAGCCAGAACTTCTCTATTTCAGTCTAGTGAAGATCAACTTTGCTCTTTGCTAAACGTTGGCTAAAATTGACTTTTCCCACAAATAAGGCACACACATGTTGTTGACCTTGTCGGTCATGAAAAAAATAGAGGAATTTCACACTACTCAATCCTATACAATCAAATTGTACTCATATGAAAATGATGTGAATGGGAGGACTGGAGCGATAGCACAGCGGGGAGGGCGTTTGCCTTGCACGTGGCCGACCCGGGTTCAAATCCCAGCATCCCATAGGGTCCCCTGAGCACCGCCAGGAGTAATTCCTGAGTGCAGAGCCAGGAGTAACCCCTGTGCATTGCCAGGTGTGACCCAAAAAGCAAAAAAAAAACAAAAAAATGATGTGAATGTCCATCAACACACTTTATTCCAAACCATAGAGGGTTGGTGTTATCAGGAGTTCACTCTTGTAAGCCCAGAAGATAAAGTACTAAAAGCAGTAAGTGACCCAAAATTTTGTTTTTGGCATTTTGGGCCACACCTGGTGATGCTCACCTGGCTTTGTACTCAGGAATTGCTGCTGGCAGTGCTTGGGGGACCATATAGGATGCCGGGAATTGAACCCAGATCGGCCTTACTCAAGGCAAATTCTTTACCCACTATACTATCACTAGACCCAAATAACCCAGAAATTAAGCATATAGAGATAGCAAATGAGACTGGGGTGCAGTAGGAGACAGTGGGGGCACAGGGGGATCTCCTGTTGAGAAGAAAGAATAAAATAGAGTATTCTGGCATAAAACATACTGAAGATCTTGAAATCATTAAAGAGTATTCTGTCCATGTTAAGACAAATGTGCCACCTAAACGTCAACCTAGAGTGTGCATGGTACCCTAGTCTGTACATTATAGGTCAAATCTGGAGTGTTTCAAAAATAGTCCTTTGTAACATACATGAAACTGGTGAAAAGGAGGGAAAATGGCATAGAGTATCATTTTACCATTGAGTAGTCAAAATGATTTTTAGCCCCATTTTGCAATACAGTTCAATTTTAGCTCCAAAGAACATTGTTCTTAATTTCAATTTTTTCCTGCTTATACTTCACAATAGATAATTACAAGTGTAATCATTATTGGTCATTGGCCATTAATTTGTTTCAGCGCATGTACCTCAGTGGGCAGTAATTACTGCACAGCCTTCAATAAGATATCATTAACAAAATGAGAAGACCAGAGAAAATATGTTAATTACTGTAAGTGCTCCATTGGTTCCTCCCTGGAATAAACAAGTGTAACAATTAAGATCACACTTACTTTTTGCCAGACTATATTATGCAGTGCAAAAAAGAAAGGAGGGTGGAAGGCAATGCCACATAATTTGAAGAAAAGATATTTGGGAGATTAATATCATTTTCACTTCAAATTCAAATCTGCAAATCTAATGACCCAAAGATAGAAAGCAGCTCTTGCACAAAGTAGCAATTTCATAAAAGCTCATTGTTAATAATGAAGGGAAAAATTAATTGACTGCTGTACCCTATTACAATTATGTTGACAAATATCTCAGAATTATGGAAATACTCTGATATTTTTGAACAACTCTAGAGAAAGTTAAATTGATTTACTCTTTGACCATGTATAGATAGACTAGGGAATGTTATAAATGTTCCAATTAAGAACTTGCACTATACCAAACTCACTTAGAGTATAATTGGTTTCGGTGGCCAATATAGAATCCAAAGATTTCTTAGCAGCTCTTTCCAGCCTGTGACTTACCTGAAAGTGTAATCAAAAGAGCGTTCATTTCATTCTCTCTGGGTTTTAATCTCCGTGCCTCTAGTTCCTCGCTCAAAACATTCTAAGCAAGTTAGTTTCTCCTAAGCAATTTATTTTCTGTGTCTGTGGGCATTAATATATACAATTTTCCCATTTCGGCTCATTTTATGCCTTCTCTGCCACTGGGTTAACCAGGGATCTCGATCTAGACCTTGCAGCTGTTCCTGCCTCTCTTGACTGTCCTGAGCAAAACCCATCTCATTTCACCCTCATTCGTCTGCAGTGTCAGGTCTTTCCAACCTCTCTTCCAACTTCTCCAGCTGCACCTTTTATAGTCCAGCTGTTGAGAGCCTTCTGCAAAAGCCCTCCCTCTCCCGGACCCCAGAAACTCTGACCCTCAATTTCTTCCTCACTTTTAGAGTCTCTGGTCATTTCGGACATACTTTCCAGTCGAGTCTTTTGAACTGAAGTGTAATCACTTCAAAAAAAAAGTACAACTGGATATTATCAATTAAAGCATCTGTTAAAACCTCATAATCATTATATGTACATATATATGCAATAGCATCTTCCTTAATTTAAGATGTGTATCTTTTTTTAGAAGATTCACATAGAGTATTGTCTAGAATATTAGCATCAATAATAATAAAAATTAAATGATCGCCTGCTAAAGGGAATGCTGTGGTTCACGGAATAATGCCCTGCAGAATTTTTTATAGCATTAATTTTTCTGAATCAGAGGTGCTCCTCTTTCAATGAGCAGGAGAGCCATAGCAATGGTCATAGCTCACTTGAAAGCTTTCAAACCTCGCAAATCATCAAATGCTTCCAAAACATAGCTATTATATCGGGGCAAATCAGAAACAGTCTCTGATCTTCTCCTTCAGGCTTCCTTCTCTGGTATTCTAGACACATGTTCTGTATTGTGTTTCTCCCGTAGAACTCAGAGCTTCCACTGACAGGAGCAGTTTTTATTTTGAGTTGTGTTTCCCTGCTTATTTATTTCTCTAGGCGAGCTATTTGTTTTGGAGTCACACCTGGCGGTGCTCAGGATCTAATCCTGGTGACAGTTGCTTCCTCCAGTGATCAAATTATTTCCATTTCATACATACATAGGCATAGTAAAATTTCTGAATCTGAGAAATTCATAGCTTTATAAAAAGGTTAAATCAAAGAACCATCACATGGTAGGAGGAATGATGGATATCTAGTTGCAGAATATGTTCAAATTTTTCACCTTTTAAGTGAGCATGCAATGACCATTAACTATTTGGTAAATAACAAACAAAATAATGAATTCACAAAATGCCTCAACCGTCACAATGTTTTTAAAGTATTTTTTTTTTTTTGCTTTTTGGGTCACACCCGGCGATGCACAGGGGTTACTCCTGGCTCTGCACTCAGGAATTACCTCTGGCGGTGCTCAGGGGACCATATGGGATGCTGGGATTCAAATCCGGGTCGGCCGCATGCAAGGCAAACGCCCTACCCGCTGTGCTATCGCTCCAGCCCCAGGTTAACTTAAAATTTAAGATTGCCTTTTATGACTACTGTGGGAGTGTATAACTCTATGAAGAAACATTTATTTCTTCAAGAAATATTTAAAACCAAAGTTGACATACATGCGTTGCCTTTGCCAAATTTTGTGACTTGGGATCACCTGGAAAACGTTTTAAATTTCTTATTACTGTTTGTCTACTTAGAATAAACTTAAATAGGGCCCAGAGAGGGCTGGAGCGATAGCACAGCAGTAGGGCGTTCGCCTTTCACATGGCCAACTCGTATTCGATTCCTCAGCCCCTCTCGAAAAGCCTGGCAAGCTACCGAGAGTATCGTACTCCCACGGCAGAGCCTGGCAAGCTACCCGTGGCGTATTGGATATGCCAAGAACAGTAACAATAAGTCTCACAATGTGAGACGTTACTGGTGCCCACTCGAACAAATTGATGAGCAACAGGATGACAGTGACAATGACAGTGACAGGGCCCAGAGAGATAGTGCAGGGATTAGGAAATACACTTTGCCTGTGGCCAACCCGGGCTCAATCCCCAGTACCACATGGTCCCCCAAGCACGGTGGGGTACAGAGCTGGAGGCTTCAAGCACTGCTAGGGTAGCCCTGGCGATCCCAAACATCACATTCTCTTTGCGGCACTGCATCTTCAGGCTCTGCTCCTGAACCACCTGCCTTGTTAGGAGAGATTCTGGGGGAGGAGCTCCCTGGTTCCTGAGCAGTGCTAGTGAAGCCTCTCCGTTAAAAAAAAAAGAAAACCCTCAAATGGTAGTTAAGATTGAGGAGGATCCATTACGAGAATCCTAGCATGATCGCTCTGGACAAGAACTGAGTGTTGAAAGCAGGTAAAGGGATATAACCTCTCAACATCTGTGTGGCAAACCATAATGCTTAAAATGAGAGAGAGAAAGAGAGAGAGAAAGAGAAAGAGAGAGAGAGAGAGAGAGAGAGAGAGTCTGCCATAGAGGCCAGCGGTGCCACCCCAGATGCAACCATAACCAACCATGTGGCCGGCATAACAAAAACAAAGAGAAGGGGAGGGGCCGGGGAACAATTTTTCTTTAATTGTTCAAATCAAACATTTCTAGAAGAACCAATTCAAATGATTACTTTTTTCTCATTTGAAGTAGTCCTAGAGTCTTGCCTCCTTATGAGTTGTCTGGAGCTGGGGGTGGGGGTGGGGCATCGGGATGCACTTAGTGGTGCTCAGGAGCTACGCCTGCCTCCCAGGGCAGTATGCCAGGCAGTATGCCAGGCGGGGATCCTACCAGGACCTCGGCCCTAGGCAAGTGCCCCACTTCCTGGACTGTAAAAAACTAAGGCTCGCCGAGGGGCAAGTGCACTCTCGGGCTCTCTGGGCGGCTCTGTCTCACCGCCCGCGTTCAGTGCTCTGGAACCACTGTGTATGGACTGGATCAGGACGGCCGGTGGTCAAGGAAAGGCAAAGGAAGAAAGAGGACCAAGCTGGTTGCTGATTAGTTACCGTTTATTCAATCTTCCGTCTTTCTCATCTCCCGCACTCCCAGCTCCATCCTCTCTCTGGATCAACTGCTCCCTCTCCCTGGCTTCTCTGTCTCCTCCCCCTTCTCTCTCCCACCTTGCCTTCTAGGCTACACCCAGCCAGGTAGCAAAATCAACATAAGAAAGCCCTTCCTGAGGGCAGGGCATTCCAAAGCCCTTCCTCACTCTTAAAGTTTTTTTCTTTTCCTTAGTCCAGGAACTTATTAACATCTTAATACTAGTTATTTTTGTATGGACATAGCAAGGGATACATTGAGGCTTTCAAGGCAGCTCTCCTGGCAACATCTTGCCACAGGCTCAGACTACAGCACTCAGGCCAGATTAATCCTAGCAGGGTCCAAATCTAGTTATCACTGTTTGGATCATGACAGCATTTGTCCATGATCAAGCTCTTATAGTTAAGCATTAGGCACTTTGGCCAGGCCCATCTCGATGCCAGGGTAGCACACAACTCACCGCTTGCCCTGGGTCCTTCTCGTCCCACGTAGGGACCCTGCTTTGGGGATGCTAGGAAGTAAGGGCAACTGAGGCTTAGGTCAAGAGAACAGATGCCCTGGAGGAAAATATCATGTAGAGTCAAATGACTCCCAGGTTACAAAAGCATAACATTTGTTAAGTCTTCCTGTGTCCATACAAAAAGGACTTGCTATGAATAAACTGTGCAAAGGACTCAAGGAGAAGCGGAAAAACATTATTTACAAGTCAACAGAACACTAAGAAAGAAGCTACAAATAAACAAAGAGGAATAGGAGCACTGTAACGGAGTAACCCAATAAACCTAAACTACCTGAGGCTATGTTATCCTCCACTGGACTATCTCTTTGGCCCCATCTTTTGATTGGAAGAAACACAGTGACTCCCTTCAATAATCACAGAAGTCAAAGCATCAGTTACTGAATTAGAAAGAAGTATAAAACTGAAAATGCCCTTCAGCGTTAGATATTTAGGCTAGGGTACTTTTATTAATTAAAGAGGACCAGAGTAGAGGCATGTTGAAAGTAGACTATGGACCAAACATGATGGCCTCTGGTTACCTGTACTGCAAAACATAACACTCAAAAGGACAGAGAGAGTGGGAAGGATTGTGCCTGCCAGAGAGGCAGGAGGTGGGAGGGGGTGGGGGTGCGGGGAGGGACACTGGGAACATTGGGGGTGGAGAATGGGCACTGGTGGAGGCATGGGTACTTGAACATTGTTTGACTGAAACGCAATCATTCTGAAAGTCTGTGAGTCTATAAATGTATCTCACGATGATTCATTAAAATAAAATATTTTTTAAATAAAATAAAGAGGACCAGAGAAATAGTATGGGTGGGCCAATCACTTGCCTTATCAAACTGCTGATGCTGATTCAGACCCCAGGAGCACAGAGAGTCCCCAAGTCCCACAGTGAGTGACCCCAGCACAGAGCCAGGAATTAACCTTGAGCTCCACCAGGTATGACCCACCATCACCACCAGAAAAAAAAAAAAAAGCTACGAACAAGTAGGCTGAGAGTCTCTTGCCTGCATGCCTGGCTGTCTTCCCTGGGGCCCCTCAGAGGGGGTGGGCTCCAGCTTCCCTCCCCACCCCGAGCAGAGCTCCTGGCGGCCGAAGATCTTTGGAGCCTAGCCACAACTATGCTCAAGGCCCCTCTCCACACGTTCAGACGAGCCTCACGCATGAAGTACTGGCAGAAGAACCCAGGTGTGTGGGACCTGGGGCTGATACCTCCAAGCCTGCTCGGATCAGGACTGGGCCTCCTCCACCCAGATTTCCCATTTTCCAGTAGCTAGGAGGTCACACCCAGGGACTGTCCCTAGCACCGTGTAATCCCACCCACGGCCAGCATCCAGAGACTTAAAACCAAGCTCCCAGAAGTGCGCAGCCACTTCAAGGCCAGGCGATATCTTATAACCTACTTCTCCTCTGGGAGAACCTGGCAAACTACCAGGAGTTTCCTGCCCACATGGGAAAGCCTCGCAAGGTCCCCATGGTGTATTCATATGCCAAAACCAGTAACAAGATCGGTCTCATTCCCCTGACCCTGAAAGAGCCTCCAATGCAGCATTGTTGGGAAGGACAACTAGAGAGAGGCTTCTAAAATCTCAGGATAGGAAGAATGGAGACGTTGCTGAGACTGCTCGAGAAATTCAACAATCAATGATGATGATGATGATGATGAACAAGTAGACAGAATGTTCCTGGAAGCTGTTTTGATTCCAAACCAGCTTTATCATGCAACTGTTTCCTGGTGTTAAACATAAAAATGAATTTTTCCCACCATTTTACAATCAGGAACTTAGAAGCACCTCACTGGCCCGCCTTCCCTGACTCCAGGGGACCAACCAGAAATCTCCAGGAGCAGGAGCAGGAAGTGACCATGGGAAGACCAGCACCCACCTTCACCCTGCTGCTGGCTTTAGGAGGAAGAAACTAACTCCCCTGTTAAACCACTGCTAGCCTCAGCTTGGTTTTTTTTTTTTTTTTCTTTTTGGGTCACACCTGACGATGCACAGGGGTTACTCCTGGCTCTGCACTCAGGAATTACTCCTGGCGGTGCTCAGGGGACCATATGGGATGCTGGGGATCGAACCCGGGTCGGCTGCGTGCAAGGAAAACGCCCTACCCACTGTGCTATCGCTCCAGCCCCTAGCCTCAGCTTGTTTGGTTGGTTGGCTTGGGGGTAACACCCTGCAGTCAGGGTTTACTCCTGGCTCTGCACTCAAGAATTTCTCCTGGTGGTGCTCAGGGGATCGTATAGGATGCTGGCCTACCCACTGTGCTCTCTCTCCAGCTCCCTAATTTTTATGTCTTTGTTTGAGCCACACCTCGCAGAGCACAGGGCTTCCTCCCAAATATGTTCGGGGATCACATCCCCAGCATCACTCAGGGGACTGTTTGTGATATCAGGGATCGAACTGGGGTGGGCCATGTGCAAGGCAAGCACCACAATCAGTTACCATTAGGTTCACTTATATCACTTGCCATCCAGTTGATCTTTGATTTGCTCGAGTGAGCACCAGTAATGTCTCCATTTGTCCCTGTCAAATTTGTAGCCCAGTGATATCTGCTTGCTCCAAGAATAGGAAGAGCCTCAAGTCGTTCATTCAGGGTTTTGACGAAGAAGCCTGACCATCTCACTGATGGGCGGCCACGTGGTCTTTTGACGTCGAGTGGAATCCAGTCATTAACAGCGCTAGTCCAGCGGTCGTCTCTGAATCACATTACGTGTCTGGACCATCTGATTTTCTACACCTTGGCAAACAACAGCATCTCTGATTTTTGATCGTCGACGGAGGTCGGAACTCCAGATTCCTTCTCTCACTTGAGTGAAATGTGATACTCTTAGCATAGCTCTTTCGACTCCTCTTTGGGATACCCGAATAGCGTTCTCATCCTGTTTTCATAGGGCCCAGGTCTCTGAGGCATATATGTTAGTGCAGGAAGAACAGTGGAATCGAAAAAATGTGCCTGGAGTTGGAGGTCCTTCGTCCTCTTAACCACCTCTTCGATGCTCTTGAAGGTGTTCCATGCTGCTCTCTTCCTCCTGTGCAGTTCTGGTGCCAAGTCGCTCCTCATGTTGAGTTCTCAACCCAGTTACACATAGCTGCTGCATTCGGAGATGTTTGTTCCATTGAGAGCAAATGGAGCGTCAGGGACTAGTTCGTTTTTTATGAGCATCGTCTTGTTGAGGTTCAGCTGCAGTCCGACCTTTCCACACTTGCGGTCAAAGTCGGCCAACATTTGTGCTGCCTGGCTAATGTTTGGCGTTATGAAAACAATGTCAGAAGTGAAGTGGAGGTGGTGTAGTTGCTGACCATCTGTCTTCACTCCCATTTCTTCCCATTCCAGTTGTCTCATGACATTTTCGAGGGCGGCACTGAAGAGTTTTGATGAAATGGTATTTCCCTGCCGAACCCTCTCTTTACGTCAACGATCACTTCCTTGTAGAATGGTGAGATCCTGGTGGTGAATCCGTAATACAGCTCGAGGAGGATCTTGATGTACTGAGTTTGAATGCCCTGTTTGGCTAGGGCTTCGATGACCGCTTCAGTCGCAACAGAATCAAAGGCCTTCTTTAAGTTGATGAACATTAGACAAAGCGGTATCTTGAACTCTCGTGAAACTTCAATGAGTTTGGTCACTGTGTGGATATGGTCCATCGTACTGAATCCTTTTCGGAACCGCTTGCTCGCATGATTGTCCTTCATCTAGTGTTCTGCCTCTTCTATTCAGGATGACTCAAGTGAACAACTTGTAGACAATGGATAAAAAGCAGATTGGGTGATAGTTGCTGCTGTCGTGGATGTCTCCCTTCTTGTACAACAGAACGGTCCTGCTGGTTTTCCACTGGGACGGAAACTTGCATTAGATTAATGGCTTTCTTTTTGCTTTTTGGACCATACCACAGAAGTCCAGGGCTCTGCTCCCAGCCCTGTGCTCGGGAGTTATTCCTGGCGGTGCTCAGGGACAGAAACTGGGCCTCCTGCGTTAGCCCACTGAGTTGTTTGTCTGGCCCCAGTCATCATTATTTAAAACATGTTAAACTGGAGAGTGGAGAAAGAGTAGAGCTGTTAGGGCCCTTGCCTTGCACGTGGCCATCTGGGGTCTAATCCCGGCACCCAATCTGAACCCTGGAGTCCTGCCTCAGCGTGAACCCTGAGTAGAGTCAGGAGTAAGCTCTGAGCAACACAGAGTGTGTTTCAAAAGCAAAACACACCAAAAGGTGTTCAACTGTTCGACTGTTTCAGCAGTTAGGACATTCTGATTAATGTTATTCATAGAAAATAAACTTAAAATCATGTATCAAAACATTAACACAAGGAACTGTTACTTTTTTGCATTTTATCTCTTCCTGGCTTCAACACCTGCTTTATAATAAAATTGATTTTTTTTTGTTAATGAAAGCTTGGGGTAGAAAAAAAACGCCCTTGCAAATGAGATGTCTTATTCCTAAAAGGATGATTTCCAAAAATAGAAAAATGAATGTCTGTCGTTCATTACCATATGTTGATGCAATAGAAAGGACGTATCGATTCTTCCTAATGCTTCTTAAATTATGTGATGCTCTGATGGGATCATATTCTTTAGAAAATAATTTAAGCATAAGATCCAATTAGTTGTTTTATAGCGGCATTTTTGCCCTGGCTAATGTCCTTAACAAAAGCCATAAATTATCCTCTTAGCTGTTACCAATATGGAGCAAGAAAGCTCAGCTATGAATCCATTTTCCCTCCTCAAATCCTTAACAAATTAAATGCCACCCCCCCCACACCCCATCTCCCAGGCATCTCCACAGTTGACTGGATCATCTCGGCTAAACATGTCAGACCTGACAAATTCCCGTGCTCTTTCCATGACTTTTAAGTCCGTGTTTAAGCCCTCTGACAGCCCCGTCAAAACTCTGCTAATGGGATTCACGGTTAAATTAAACATAAAAACCTCATTAAAATAATGATAAAAGGTTAGGACCTCAAGCTGCCAGAGCAGAGAAGGCCACGCTGGACCCGGGAGACCCCAAGCCCATGCTCCGTCGGCTCTGCGGAGACGGGGTGACTTAGGGGCACTCAGACGAAGCCTCGCCACACCCAAATGAGCACAGCAGAACTTGCAGAGTCCGTATGCAAGAACATGCTAACAACTGTCTTGATTTCATTTCTGAAGGGTCAAAGAGAGAGCACGTGGGCTGCTTCGCTTGCAGGAAGCTCGAGTTCCATCCTCAGCGCCACAGGGCACCCGGAGTACCCCCGGGAGTATCTCGGGGAGCAGCTGCTAAGCACGGACCTGGGAGCAGCCCCTGAGCACCACAGGGTGTGACCTCACATCCAAACAACCCCCCACCCTTCGGGGGCTGGAGCGATAGCACAGCGGGTAGGGCGTTTGCCTTGCATGTGGCCGACCCGAATTCGATTCCCAGCATCCCATATGGTCCCCTGAGCACCCAGGGGTAATTCCTGAGTGCAGAGCCAAGAGTGACCCCTGTGTATCGCCAGGTGTGACCCAAAAAGCAAAAAAAAAAAAAAACCAAAACACCCCCCCAAAAAAACCGGCATTAGTGCCAGAGAGACCATACAGTGGGTAAGGCACTTGCCTTGCACATGCCAACATGGGTTTTATTCCCCCACAGAACATTTTGCCCCTAGAACCCTCCCAGGTGGAATCCCTGAGTGCAGAACCAGGAAGAAGCCCTGAGCACTGCCAGGTGTGGCCCCAAGAGCAAAGAAAAATCAAAATGAAAAAAAAAAAAAAGAAGCTTGTGTGTTTGATTCTCACTTAAACAGCCTGTGTGTTTGATTCTCACTCACTCGACAGTTCCTAAGGATTTTATTCTTGATTCATCCTTCCCCGACATCCTCTGTGCAGGGGAGACACCAAGGTGTAATTCCAGTATATTCAAGCTCGTTCTTAGGGGGAAAAAAACCCTTTTACCTCCATGTTCCATGTGCCACAGCTTTTTCCCACAGTTTTCCCTCTCTTTCTCCCACGCGAGTCTCTCCCAGTGAAAGAACTGCCACCAACTGACTTGTGCCATCTGGGTTCCTGCGGAGAACGTCTGTCCCGCCTCTGCCAAGCCACCTGCTCTGCTTCAGTCAGCCCACTTGGGCTGCGTTGTCCTTTTCTCTTTGAAGATTTTTCCACATGCATTAGACTGAATTCTCCAAGACTGTTCAGCCCCAGTAAGACTGTCTCAAAACCCTCTACTGGTCTGGAGCAGACTGAAGTCTCAAGGTGCGACCATTGTCTTCTGCAGTCATACTACCTCAACATCACTTGGCCATGACAGGTTCTCAAAACTCAATAGAGGACTATATTACAGATACTTTTCCTTTGCAGTGCCAGGGATCCAATCTAGAGCCTTATGCATGCGAGGTCTGTGCTCTTCTGGGGAACCACATCCCTGGTCAATATTGTATTTGCAAAAAATATTGTCAAATTGGGCTTAAGAGAGATAGCACAGGGCCGGTAAGGTCTTGAATGTGGCTCAACCCAGTTTGATCCCCACTTTGCCAGAAGTGATCCCTGAATACAGAGCCAGAAGCCAGGAGTTAGCCCAGGGGATGGGAGGAGGGGAGAGGAGAGGAGGGGAGGGGAGAGTAGGGGAGGGAAGGGGAAGGAAGGGGAGGGGAGGAAGAGGAATTTAACATTTTTACTGACATATTTCAGCATTTTTTTAGTTTTGTAAGAACAGCTATTTCAATGTCACCCGATCTACTAAGAATATCTCTCACCCTGCCTAGTTTCCTAGCTAACAATTAAAGATTTGCCACTGAATCCCACTATCATTACAATGTTGGAAGCATTTTCCTTTTTAAAATGTCCCCAGTCAATGTTTCCCATGAATAGATGGGCAACTTACTCATGTCACTTAAGTCATTCATTATTTTCTAAATTTACTGAATATCCACTAAGTTCCAAGAGAGGGGGGTTTTAATGATGCATGCAATCTAGTTTCTGCAAACAAGACAGAGAGTGGTTATGGTTAAGAAAAAAATGCAATAGATAGAGAAATACAATTGCAATGATTGGAGAAAGCAGTAGGTACCAACTAACACAGGAAGGTTCTGAGTGGAAGTGAGAAAATCAAGGTACTTTCCCAAGAGGAGGTAGCCCTTGACCTGTCTTAATGATGCACTTGCATTAGGTAGACCAAAAAAGGGCTGAGATTCAAGTACAAAAGCAATGATGTGCAAAGGACCTTTTCCTCTGTAAGAACATAAAAACATGAATGCAGAGAGACAGAATCTGGGAAAAAACAAGGACACAGCAATGAAAGTTCAACTCTATGCCATGATGGAGTTGAGTTAGAGGACATCAGAGGATTATTTTATGCACAACTATATATTTGGGGTGTAAAGATTTATGATTGATTCTTTTATGTATGGTATTTCTCTAAATAAACTTAGAATAATCCCACCATTTCAATCTCATCTTAAGGTTGTGGCTCTCTCTTATTAAAAAAAATAAAATACTTCTTAGATCCTTCTGCATGCAGCTGTGAAAGCTTAAGAGTTCTATTCTCTAGGTCTGCCTCCTGTTCTCTCACACACTGATTTGCTTTGTCTCTCACTCTTTCTCTTGCTGTTCTTTGTCAACATGTAGCATCCCGTGCCATTTCTACAAAGGGCTGGGAAACCTTTATTTCTCCTGAGTTTCATTTCCGAAGTCAACATGATGGATACACAACGTTGGCTTGAACTACAAGTCTCTATGGACGTTCTGTATGCATCAGGACAGATCTGTTAGAGCTGTCCTGTTGACACTTGGAAACGCATCTGGGACTCTGGGCTGCCCTGAGTCTTGAAAGAGGAGAGCATAAACCAAATTCTGGGATCCTCCATGGGTAATGATCCATTCCATAGAGCACCTGGAGTGTTTGCTCTTGGTTCGGTTTTTTACTTGTCAGCCAGAGTCGGTGCTGCTCGAAGTGACGGTGATGCCGTTTTATGGAGCTGCCCCTGGAATGCAATAAAGAGCAGGGGACACACTCCTCGGAGTGTGCTCCAGAATTAAAAGCTGAAGCCTTAAGAGTTCACTGGAGAACCCAGACAGGGAGAGGTGCTTACTTCACATCTCTTGGCGACACCAAGCAAGTCATTAGTCTGTTCTAGTTAGTTTTTTGCTTCCAGGTGCAACGAAAACTGTAGTACAAAAAATACATATAGAGAGAGTTTGTTATGCTTGGTCCTGACTAATTTAGAAAGCACATCCAAATCTATGTACCCCTCCAGTAGTGAAAATGAAGTTTTACTGCTAGTACTGTGAAACACTCAGACTTTAGATTTCCACTTATTTTGAGGAGAACACAAAAGCTTAACCTTTTTTTTTGCAGGGAGTTGGGGTGGGGGAGTAAAGGCATCTCAAGCAAAGTCTCAGCCAACCCAGTCAGTGGGTCAGTGGTGGGGCCCCAGGACGCAGGACTGCTTCAGCCCTGCACCCAGGGGACCACCAGGTCATCCCTGCAGTACTCGGGGGCTTCCAAGACTGCACACAGCAATGCCAGGTGGTTCCGGGCATTGAAAGAGAGAGAACTATCTCCCAACCTCAAGAAACTGTCTTTTCTACTTGAAAACCTATGGTAACTGGGTTGGTTTTATCCTCAACACTGCATGGTCCCAAGCAAAGAGCCAAGAGAGCCTCTGTGCACCACTGGCAGTGGTCCCCAAATCCTCCAAAAACAGAGGGGGAAAGGGAAATGGACAGGCAATACAGCAGGTAAGGCACTTTTTTTGCAGACAGCAAAACCAAGGTAGAGCCCCAGCACCACATATGGTCCCCCAAGTCCTGCTCGTCCCGATCCTGAGCAAAGAGCCTAGAAAAAAATCCCTTAGCACAGTTAGATGTGGCCCCCAAAAAAGCAAAAAATAAAATTAAAAAGTTAAAAAAAAAACAGACAAATACAACATCATTGAGAAATACAAACAAAAATAGCATTCTTAAGGGTGAAGTACCAATATATTGATTTTCATGACTTGATGTGACACTGCTGTTACATATAAGCATATAAGTGTAAATTCTTCCATTTTTACACAAAACTATTCGCTGTACTAGTTACTCTTTGAAAGTAAAAGGAAATCCTAAAGTGTTTTAATTTGGTCAGTCTGAAGAAAACCTTTGGTCACTTTGTAAATCCTAAGTTCAGATTATTTAACCACGTTTTATTTGTAAACAAGAAATATTCCAAGAATCACTTGTTTTCATGGTCTATTAAGTAAATTAAGATGGGGTTTTCTATCTTAAAATCTTCCACTTTCACGCAAGAGCATATTTGGCAGAAAAAGATTAGAACTTGATTGTTCTGGATATCTTTGGGTAATTCAAATGACTTTTTCACACACAAAAGAAGCACATGTACATTAAATCACTCATCACATAAAATGGAATCTCATGTTTTCATCAGCGTGTTGAATAGTATTTCCATACAATAGGCAGGATCCTATTTAGAGAGTTTTCTTAATTACACGCACTTCTGCTGAACTTTCTTCATTGAAAAGCATCAAATAACAGTGAAAGAGGCTTTTACTCAATAGTAATACCATAAGTTATAATATATTAATGACAAAAGAAAACCCAAAGGGCATAAGTTTGCAAACACAGAAAGTGGACTAATCCATAGGACATCAGGACTTAAAATTTTTAAAAGAACGAAAGCTTTAGATACCTCTGTGTCACCTAGACAACATACTTCAGTCTCTCCTGATACAGTCTGACATGGCAAAACGCCTGAAACCTAATCCAAACCAAATCCTATTTTAATTGAAATAAATGGATATCTTACAGAGAGGAATGAGTACACAATATCTGTGCTATGGTTTCTACCCTTGTTTCCACCAAAACAATGACAAATGTTTATGATACGAAAAGATGTCACATATGTCTGCACGCTTTGGGAACTTTCATGATTTGTAGAAAAGTTCTGTTTTTAACTAAAGTTTATTATACAACATCTGAGCTTTTCTTCTTTATTTTGTCAAGGAAGCATATGGAGCCTTGAACTCGGAGATGTTCCTGATTTATTCCGATGCTAGAGCATTTTGCCGCCACGTAAACATTTCCTGTGACATGAATGTGGATGGCTGTGTGCCCTAAAAAAAAATTCCATTATTATAGGTAACATCTGGTTTTGACTCCTGAAAGATGAGGATTATAAGAAAACCCAGTTTGCCAAACAAGTTACTGTAAACATTGGCTCATATTAAGCTAAGACAGAAAGCAATGTTTTATCTGGTTTTCTGTGGACATACTCACCCCAACTGGCGTCTTGTCCTTGTTCATGTTGGCTATTGTTTTCTGAGTAGCCATGCTGCAACTCCCTGACAGAATGCAGATCAAGCATTCTGACCCTGCAGTCTCTTTACTCTGAGAACTGCAGGCACAGTTTCTGCCTCTCTCTCTCTCTATCTATCTATCTCTATCTCTATCTCTCTCTTTCTGTCTCTCTTTTCCTCCCTCCCTTCCTCTCTCCCTTCTCTCTCTCCCTCTCTCCTCTCTCTCTCCCTCTCTCTCTCTCTCCCCTCTCTCTCTCTCTCTCTCTCTCTCTCTCTCTTTTAATTTATTTCTTCTGGGCATTGTCTAATGCCTTGGTTTGCTTTTTTATACTCCACATATGAGCCAGATAATCAGGCGTTTTCCTTTCTCCTTCTGACTCACTTCACTCGCATGACACCCTCCAATTTTACCCAAGTTGCAGCCAAAGATAAGCTTTCATCTTTTCTCACAGCCAAGTAGCGTACCATTGTAAATATATACCGCAACCAGAAGTGATTCTAAATTCATCTCAAAAACTTGACTGAGGGGTTGGAGTGATAGTATAGTGGGTAGGGCATTTGCCTTGCATGCAGTCAACCCGAGTTCAATCCCTGGCTTCCCAAATGTGGTCCCCCAAAACACCGCCAGGAGTGGTTCCTGAGTGCAGAGCCAGGAGTAACTCCTAAGCATCGCTGGTGTGACGAAAGAAAGAAAGAAAGAAAGGAAGAAAGAAAGAAAGAAAGAAAGAAAGAAAGAAAGAAAGAAAGAAAGAAAGAAAGAAAGAAAGAAAGAAAGAAAGGAAGGAAGGAAGGAAGGAAGGAAGGAAGGAAGGAAGGAAGGAAGGAAGGAAGGAAGGAAGGAAGGAAGGAAGGAAGAAGAGAAAGAAAGGAAGAAAGAAAGAAAGAAAGAAAGAAAGAAAGAAAGAAAGAAAGAAAGAAAGAAAGAAAGAAAGAAAGAAAGAAAGAAAGAAAGAAAGAAGAAAGAAAGAAAGAAAGGGAAAGGAAAGGAAGGAAGGAAGGAAAGAAGGAAGGAAGGGAAGGAAGGAAGGAAGGAAGGAAGGAAGGAAGGAAGGAAGGAAGGAAGGAAGGAAGGAAGGAAGGAAGGAAGGAAGGAAGGAAGGAAGGAAGGGAGGGAGGGAAAGGAAAGGAAGGAAGGAAGGAAGGGAAAGGAAAAGAAGGAAGGAAGGGAAAGGAAGGAAGGAAGGAAAGGAAGGAAGGAAGGAAGGAAGGAAGGAAGGAAGGAGAAGGAAGGAAGGAAGGAAAGGAAGGAAGAAGGAAGGGAGGGAGGGAGGGAGGGAGGGAGGGAGGAAGGAAGGAAGGAAGGAAGGAAGGAAGGAAGGAAGACTGATTTTTAAAACATGTCATGGTAATTTTAATGTTAGATGAACTATTCTTTCTCTAAGAGAATAGCTTAAAATTTTAAATCATTGCTGTTAATACTTCCCAAGCATACCTGATTCATTGAATCATCTTAGGAGCATATTGAAATATAGATTCCACTGTTGCAACTACATTACCCAACCTATCACAGAAAAAAGTAAATTATAAAAGTCAGTATTTTTAAGCAGATGAGCGCTAACAAGTATTGTCAAGGGTGTGGAGAAGAGGAACCCTCGGACACTATTGGTAGGAATGCTCGTTCGCGCAACCATCAGGGAAACATTTAAACATTCTTGAAGAATGAAGAATACTTTCCACCAGAGCAACCCCTAATCACTCTTAGGTGCTCAGGGGTCTCCAAAATGGCGGTCAAGGAGCTGGGGGTCATTCCAGCCACACTCAGCACAGCAGGACTCAGGGTGTTAGGGCCGAAGAAGGCAGGGTTGTTTGGACTCTGTTGCATTAGGGGAACTGGGTAACTAGGTAGGTAACTGGGACACCCCTGGGGGTGTTGGGGGTCCAGGGAGGCCTCCGGGGCTACACTGGTTATTACTCGGGGATCATGTGGCACCAGGGGATGAAAATGAATAAAGCAACTGGTGGACAGATGGGTGTTGGAACACTGACGGAAACCCAACCATGAACAGCTTTGTAACTCTGTATCTCACAGTGAGTCAATAAAAATAAAAATCAATAAGAAGGAAAGGAAAGGGAAGGGAAGGGAAGGGAAGGGAAGGGAAGGGAAGGGGAAGGGAAGGGAAGGGAAGGAAGGGAAGGGAAGGGAAGGGAAGGGAAGGGAAGGGAAGGGAAGGGAAGGGAAGGGAAGGGGAAGGGAAGGGAAGGGAAGGAAAGGGAAAGGAAAGGAAAGGAAAGGAAAGGAAAGGAAAGGAAAGGAAAGGAAAGGAAAGGAAAGGAAAGAAGGAAGGGAAAGTAAGGAGGGATGGGAAAGGAAGGGAGGGATGGGGAGAGGAGGGGAGGAGAGGAAAAAGAAAAAATGATTAGGGCAAATGCCAGGCATGAGGAGAGGAGAGGAGAGGAGAGGAGAGAGGAGAGGAGAGGAGAGGAGAGGGGAGAGGAGAGGAGAGGAGAGGAGAGGAGGAGAGGAGAGGAGAGGAGAGGAGAGGAGAGGAGAGGAGAGGAGGGAGAGGAGAGGAGAGGAGAGGAGAGGAGAGGAGAGGAGAGGAGAGGAGAGTAGGAAAAATGGTGAGCAATAAATATGCCAAATAACCACCAGTAGCTAGTTATGGTCTCTGTCACTGTCACTATTCACTGTCATCCCGTTGCTCATCGATTTGTTCGTGCGGGCACCAGTAATGTTTCCATTGTGAGATTTGTTGTTACTGTTTTTGGCATATCGAATACACCACAGGTGGCTTGCCAGGCTCTGCTGTGCGGGCGGGATACTCTCGGTAGCTTGTCAGGTTGTCTGAGATGGACAGAGGAATCAAACCCAGCTTGGCTGTGTGCAAGGCAAACACCCTGCCCACTGTGCTATCACTTCACCCAGCTAATGATGGTAATCCACAAAATAAGATTTCATGCAACCACTGAAAATTACAGTTACAAAAAACACTTGGTCTTACAGAGATATTCTTTTTTATAATAGTAAAAGACTAAAAATAAGTTATAACATTATAATACTGCTACGATTACAATTATAAAACAATAGTATTACTAAAAATGTAAGAAAAACACATCTAAGTGCTACAGGAACTACATTAAGGTTATGATGCTATTATTTTCTTTTGAGGGAGGTGGGGTCACACATGGCAGTTCTCAGGAGCTACTCCCAGCTCTGTGCTCAGGGGTTATTCCAGCAGTGCTAAGGGTCAATTCAGTGCTAGGAATAGAACCTAGACCTCCTAACTGCAAAACAAGCACTCAGCCCATTGTGCTATCTCTTCAGTCCAGTAGCTTGGGTTTTTTCCTATGAGAGAATATTGGTAAATTTATGAGAAAAATTAAAATGGAGACACATTACTTAAACATCATTTTCTGTTGTTTTTCTTCTATATGTAGTTGTCATAATCAAACTTGACAAAGCATATAGATACCATAATCAAATTTGGTAAGCATCGTAAATTTTTCTAGAGGATACCCTCTGCGTCATCTCCATGAAGAATTACCTTATTTGTCCTTTGAAGTTTTTTTAAAATTTATTCTTTTATTGAATGACAATGTGGAAAGTTACAAAGCTTTCAGGCTTAAGTCCCAGTTATACAATGCTCGAACACCCATCCCTTCACCAGTGCACATATTCCACCACCAAGAATCACAGTATACCTCCCCCCACCCCCTACCTCCCCAGCCCCCCACCCCGCCTGTGTAACTGATAAATTTCATTTTACTTTCACTTTACTTTGATTACATTCAATATTTCAACAAGAAAAACTCACTATTATTATTTGGAGTTTTTTAATGATGATGAGGCTTGATTCAGCAAAGGGAATGTATGTAGAAGTTGAAGATGTCTATGCATAATAATGATGGCAGCCCTTAAAAATTTCACATATAGAGGGCCAGAGAGAGAGTACAATGGGTAGGGAACTTGTCTTGCACAGGATTGATCTGCATTAATTCTACCCTTGGCATAAAGGCTATCAGGGCAAATGTCAGCAAATTGTCAAACATCCCTAGGATGTATGTTACAGTGCACAGAAAACTGACTATAAAGAACATCAAGTTAATCACATGTTAGAAGAATTTGCTGAGGTGTTCCTGTAGAGTTTTAAGGATAAAAGTCTCATCTTAGAAGGCTTCAAATTTTAAAACATTCTTGTCATAGTGTAAAATATTCTCAAGATTTTTTTCATTTTTAAGTTCTTTTTATCTTCTTATAAAATTAATTATATACTGTTCCATTTTTTGTTGTTTTCTAGTTAGTGAGTTAGGAAAGTCAGAGGCTATGTTTACTAATGCCTATAATATCACACATGCTTAACATGTAGTTGCCACTCAAAAGGGACTAGATGAGTTTAATTAGATTCTTTATCTTCAACATGGTCATTCTCCCTAGTATTTTCAGCTAGACTTCAGATATTCTTTGATCAAAGCACAACCTGAATGTATCTAATGTTTCTTAAGGAGAACATAAGGCAATAAAAGGTAGGGAACCAATTACATTCAATTCTCTTTATAAAGTTATTTATTCTTATTGACAGAAATTAAGATGGTTGAAATACACAGTATATAAACTGTACAGAAAACATTCAAAGACAAGAATCAAAGAGAACAGAGAAACATGTTAGCTAAAATAGTACATGGCTCAGATGACAAACTATCTAACTTAACTTTGTACTTGTAACAACCGGTGCAAAACTTAAATAAACCTCTAAAGACGTATATTTCTTTTACTTAAAAATAGAAAAAGCATATCTTTCCCACCAAAGAAATTCTGCTAACTAAGCTCTATATTATAAAAGAAATTCTCCTTTGTGATTTAATCTGTATCCTCTTATTTAAAAAAAAAACTTTGTTATTTCTTTCAATGACAGCTAGAGGCAGGGAAAATAATTCCACCAGGTCTAAATTAAATTAGATGTATCTTATTACCATTATGAAATATTCAGTCATAACACATGTGAGTGACTATAGAGGTTGATGAAGGAAGACTCTTGAATGAATGTCTCTTTTGAAAAATCATGCATCACACTCATTATTGGAGGTTTTGGGAAGCTTTGTGCCAGCCCTATAGTTCTCAAGGTTCCTCCTGTCCATGACACTCTGACTACAGACAAAAGATACACACAGAACAAATCAGGGGCTTTGGAATCAAGGAGATTCAGGTCGTCTCATGATTTCTCCCTGAGACTCAGTTTCTTGGCAGAAAGAAAAAGACTGAACATAAGAAAGACCTGACACACTAATGGAAAAAGCCATTACTCACTGCTGAAAAAGGAGAAGGGACATTGGATTCCAGATGAGTATGTGAAACTATTGTCACTGTCACTGTCATCCCGTTGCTCATCGATTTGTTCGAGCAGGCACCGGTAACGTCTCTCATTGAGAGACTTTTTGTTACTGTTTTTGGCATATCCAATATGCACGGGTAGCTTGCCAGGCTCTGCCTCTTGAGTTCGATACTCTCGGTTAGCTTGCCGGACTCTCCGAGAGGGGTGGAGGAATCAAACTCGGGTCAGCGGAGTGAAAGTCGAAAGCCCAACCGCTGTGCTATCGCTCCAGCCCTGTGAAACTATTACAATATGTTGTGAAGCCAGCAAAGTCTAATCATGAGTTTCATTCTTCACAAAGCTTGCCTACCAACTCATGGGAAAGAGGCAAAGCCAGAGTTTTCCCCAAGGAGCAAATAGGGTAGACCTCCAGTCATTCAACATACAAAGATCCCATATTTCCACATGCTAGAATTAGGCTTATATCAACCTGGACACCGTTTGAAGCACACTAATCATATCAGTCACAGAATCTCAGTTAATGCCTTCCAACGTTTAACAAGTAGGGCCGTTAATTGATTAAGCTCCCATAACCAATGTGTTAGTTAAGTGATTCTGAGCCACCTTGTTTTTTGTGAGCAGGCAAGAGCTAGGTAACTAGAAATGGAACTTCAGACCTTTGGACCCATAGATGAGATATGTGGGCACCTGTTTATTTTAGGATTTCCTGTCCTAACTTTGGAAGCATATTTATGTCAAATTACAAGTTTCACCCCTCATTGTTCATGTTGAGTCCATCTTCCTGAGAGTATATTCTAGAGCAATTACCTCACTGAGCCCTCAAACCTTGTCTACCAGTGTGTGAAAGTCTACTCTTTCAGTGGGGTGAGGTATGATGTCAGCTCATATAAACAGTCCAAGACACTGGTGTATACTTTAAGCAGGTGGAACCAGGGTGGTCCCTATTCTCAGCTACAATCATTCATCTTAAGTCATGTAGTTCCATCCATACTGAATGAGGAACGTGTGAAACACAACAAATCAAGTGACAACACTGTTTTCCTTCCAACGTGTCTTCAAAAAACATTGTTTCCTAATGAACTCTAGGAACTAGCATTTCTCTATTGTCATCCAGGACCCTTTCAAAGACCACACAATCCTTTTCTACTTAACTCTCAAGAGTTCAACGTGTTTGAGAAGACTTTGTTTTAGAATATTGACATCATAGGCTACTACGCAAACCCAAACTACCCAAGGCCACATGCTTAACATGCTAATATTAATTTTCAAATTGTTTTCTTCGTGGCTTTCCTACTTGGCATGCTGTGCATGTTTTAATCTCAAACTAGTCTCACTTTCAAGCTCTATTCTCATATGACCACTCCCACCTCTAAAAAAAAAAAGTAAGGAGAGTAAATGGTCCAAATATCCCAAGGGACATAATTCCACTATAATCCACATAGAGTGTGTGGGGGGGGGCGGGGGGTATATTATCTGCTGTTGGTTCAGCCGCCTGTGAAGTCTGCTGGGAAGCTTAGTCCTGTTGCTAGTGGCAGAAATAATCATGTTTTGTATTTATGCATTACCTTTTTTCTGTGGTGCTAGCAGGATATCATGTGTCTTGCATCACTAATGAAGATCAGTGATTCCCATATCGATGGGAATCACTTAGATGGAGGACAGAGTTGTAACCGGAAACATCGTGAAATGGGCAAAATTGATCAAGAGAGATGCTTCACACAGCTGACCTTGGGTCGGGTATATGGAAATGTCACAAGTTCAGTCTCATTCTCCGTCACACTAGCTGCGCCATTTGCCATACGCGAATCTTTCTTTCAATCCACAGAGAGAGCCATGACTGAAAGCTGAAAAGAAGAAAGATTCAGTGACTGAGCAGCCGAGTGGAACCTCCGGGCCTCTGCATTTTCTTTCTAATTCTGTTCCTAATTTGTGAGGTGACCCCAAGAAACCTTTTGCCCTCCTTAAGACCCAATTGTTTTACTTACAAAATAGTATTGTGGAAGCATGTTGCTCTGCATCCTCGCTCTGGCTTCCAGCATTCTCTCTTTTGTAGTGTCCTTTAATTAATTTGTTCATCTATTCAACAAATATATACTGAGCGTCTTCCATGTTTAAAGGCACTGGGATCGTCGCTTTGGGACTCTACAGGAAATTAAGACATTATCTGCAGCTTAGAAAATAGAAGCAGGAACACAGAGATGTATAAAAATAATTGTGTAACAAGCCAATACCTGTTATCTCACTGAAGGATGCAAATGATACACTAAACAAATTCTGAGGATTTGACGCCAGCAGAAAGAGCACCGAACAGGAGCAAGGCTTCATTGGTAGATTCTCTTTGGCCACTTACTGGTACTCTGTAAAGTGGGTGGCATAACAGTAGAACTCATGGCATTGCACTAATGAAATATTGTAGGAGAAAGCCCCTGGTGACATTTTTACTTATTAATTTTGGATTTTAACTCAGAGGCATTACTGGGAATAAGAGAATGCTTTAAGTAAGTTATGCACAGCAAGAGCTTTGGATGATGAAGAATATTTCAGTTGAGGGGCTGGAGCAAGAGTAAAATGGATAAGAAGCTTGCCTTGCAGGAGGCTGACCCAGATTTAATTCCCATCACCACACATGGTCCCCTGAGTCCACTCTGAGTGATCCCTAAACACAGCCTGGTGTGGTTGAACCCAACAACCCCACAGCAAAAACATAAAGATAGAAAGTATATTTCAGTTGATAGAAAATATTCTGAACAGACTATAATAAGCTAAGGAACAGAGAATATATGTTAGGAGTAAAACAGAAATCCACAGATAAGAAGTAAGGAGGAGATGAACACCTCCCAAAGGATGGGAAAAAGAAGTAAAAAGACAGAAAATTATGATGAAGGGAGTCATTCATTTAATATGTTGATGTTAATATGTAGGTATGATTCTAGTGAGGATGATGGTTAATCCAAAGCCTAAAGGAACTGAAGATTTAACTCAGCAAAGTTGCAGTAATTCAACAAATTGGAGTCCATCATTCTATGAATTTGAGAGAAGGTTGCAGAGTAGCATTATAGCACTGCCGTCCCGTTGTTCATCAATTTGCTCGAGCAGGCACCAGTAACATCTCCATTGTGAGATTTGTTGTAACTGTTTTTGGCATATTGAATACACCACAGGTAGCTTGCCAGGCTCTCTGATGCAGGCGGGATACTCTCGAATGCTTGCCGATCTTTCCTAGAGGGATGGAGGAATCCAACCCGGGTTGGCCGCATGCAAGGCAAATGCCCTACCCACTGTGCAGAAGTCATCAAAGCAGTGTGGAATAGAAAAAAGAGTCACGCAAGGGGGGAATGAAAGGAAAATTACATAAATAAGACAAACAAAAGACTGAGAAAAGTCAGATTACAGTGAGTTAGAAGAAATGATAACAAGGCTAAAGAGTTGTAGAACTCCATAGATTGATGATAGCGATAACTCTGTTGAGAATTCTTCTAAAACAACATTTGTCAGGTAGGTTGTAACCAATCCACTGAAGTCAGAGAGCTAGCACAGGAGTTAAACCTGTTGGCTGCTTAAGGCCAACGTTGCTTCAATCTGGTCTGCACTGTGTATGGTACCCTGAGTACCAGCAGAGCATGGTCCACCAGTAAATAAATAAACAAATAACTAAATAAGGATCATCTAGTCTAGATACATTAATGGTCAACACTCAAGCCATGGTTCTGTGATTTGGATTCTGCACTGGCTTGTCATTGGTGCCACACCCTTGTTCGTGATGCACGGTTCTCCTGTCAGAACACTTCCACATTTTCCTCATACTCTTCTTTTCCACTCACTCTCCTGCAATGCACTCATTTTTTCACTTTAATATAAGTATAAAGTAGTTGAAGTGCAAAATTAAAAACTAGAATTTTAAGCCCTCAAAGTCAGAATTCTGTAATCCTTGCTCTGACAGCATCTACCACGGCATGTGTGTCATGCACATAATTTTAAAGTTAATATTCAATTGTTTCACACATATTGCATGAGCATATGACAAGATTGAAAAAATTATAGTTCATAAAAACCCTGGGTCAATTCAGAACACCAAGATTATCTTCTCTGCACTGTTACAAACAGGACTTTCATTCTACTCTGAGATTTAAAAACCAAAGTCTACTAATATTGGTCATAATAAATTCTGCTATGGGGTTACTTAATAGATTTTAAAAACCAGTTTAATCAATTCATGATATATAATAAATAAAGCATTTTAAAAATGTTTTTAAAGTGTCACATAATTATGGAGCTAGAAATAAAAGATACTTTCTTTGAGGCTGGAGTGATTTTACAGTGGGTAGGGTATTTGCCTTGCATGTGGCCAACCCAGATTCAATTCCCGCCATCCCATATCCCCAGCACCGCCAAGAGTAATTCCTGAGTGTAAAGCCAGGAGTAACCCCTGTGCATCGCTGGGTGTGACCCAAGAAGCAAAAAAAAAGACAAAACAAAACAAAACAAAACCTTCTTTTTGTGCATTCTCATTTTGATTTTCAATTTTTCACCTATTTTTTTTTCCTTTGGTAACTGGTTTGTCTTTAGTCAAGACGAATGAATGTTCATTGATCAGAATGCAAGTCTTACCTCCAAAGTCAAAACAATTTCTTGATGGTAAGTCCTATAAGTACTTTTAGTATTAACATATCTATTTAGCTAGAGTGCTTGACTATATGGATTCCCCAGATACCTTTTCCTTCTAAAAAAGAAAAAGAAGGAAAGAAAAATTATTTTTATGAGAGACGTTGCTGGTGCCCACTCGAACAAATCGATGAGCAACGGCATGACAGTGACAGATATCATTTAACTATGAGTAAACTCCTACAGGGTACAAAAATGTAAAGTTTAATAATGATCACTATGTTTAATAAAAGTGATTTTTTTGTATCCAGAGTTCATTGTTCAGATTTTTATGTGATCCAATTTCTAAACAAAGCAGTTTCTTTGTCTCAAAAACATTTCAACATATTAGTAGAAACTCTAAATTAATTTTTCTCAAATGTTCACCCTTTTACAGAAACACCAAACTTTCAGAAAACTTGCATCATTTCTGTTCATTTCTCATGCTACATTTTCTCATAGTCAGCTCGTAATCATCAAATAAAAGTAAAAGTTCTTATCTAGCTAATCAATATTTATAAGGTTATTCAGGGAAAAGTTGACTCCCTTGAAACAATGCCAAAGATAATACGCAAAAGTCCATACATAATAATCATCTAATTTAATACATAAAATTGGGTTCAGTTCCAAAATTGCCTCACAACTTTTATTTCATCTTATCTTCACAACACCCCATTAAATTGGGCTATCAAAAATTTTTATTATTCCCATTCTTAGATGAGAAACTGGAACTCTTTTTAATGATAAATTACTTGCTCAAGTCAATAGAAATATTATAATGAATAGAAATATTCACTATCTGTATTGCAAACTACAATGCCCAAAAGGAGAGAGAGAGAAAGAAAGAAAGAGAGAGAAAGGAAGAGAGAGAGAGAAAGAAAGAAAGAAAGAAAGAAAGAAAGAAAGAAAGAAAGAAAGAAAGAAAGAAAGAAAGAAAGAAAGAAAGAAAGAAAGAAAGGGAGGGAGGGAGGGAGGGAGGGAGGGAGAGAGAGAGAGAGAGAGAGAGAGAGAGAGAAGAAAGAAAGAAAGAAAGAAAGAAAGAAAGAAAGAAAGAAAGAAAGAAAGAAAGAAAGAAAGAAAGAAAGAAAGAAAGAAAGAAAGAAAGAAAGAAAGAAAGAAAGAAAGAAAGAGAGAAAGAGAAAGAGAAAGAAAGAGAGAGAGAAAGAAAGAAGAGAGAAAGAAAGAAAGAAAGAAAGAAAGAAAGAAAGAAAGAAAGAAAGAAAGAAAGAAAGAAAGAAAGAAAGAAAGAAAGAAAGAAAGAAAGAAAGAAAGAGAGAGAGAGAGAGAGAGAGAGGGAGGGAGGGAGGGAGGGAGGGAGGGAGGGAGGGAGGAAAGAGGAATGAACTTTAAGCCCATATTATCTTCCAACCCCATTTTTTATGAATGAAACAGACGCTATTGGTCATCTTTAGTCTTCTGAGAGTTGCACCTGAAAGGTTCAGAGTATTGTAATAGAGTTACTGAGTCAAATGGATACATTGGATACTCTGCTTAGAGTTAAAATAATCAAGGCTGTAAGCAGACCAGATACCCTGGATCCTGCTTTGCTTAATATCAGAAGATTAGCTAGAAAAATGCTATTGATTTACCAAATGAACAAGCAAGATTAGAGAGACTGGAACTCCATGCAGGTCCCACTACAGAGCAGGTGAAATAGATCATGAAGTCGTTGTGCCCCTCCGGGCCAGTTTTAATGGAGCAGACCCAAGAAGTATGGACGCGGAAACCGGCGTGTCTGCGGTGTGTGCTCTTCCTGATTCTGTAACACAGCACGACGTGGCGAAAGCCAGCAGGGAAGGGGCTGACCCTAAAGCACTGGGGCCTGCATTGGGCTACACACCTGTGCAGTTGACTTCAAGATTTCTTCTGTCTGCACGGGATCACCAAGTACAATGCGGTCGGAGGCCATGCGGGGGAAGGGTGATTCGGACTGAATGTGGGCTAGAGACTGAACACAGTGGCCACTCAACACCTTTATTGCGAACCACAACACCTACTTAGAGAGAGAGAACAAAAGGGAATACCCTGCCACAGTGGCGGGGCGGGGTGCGGGGAGATGGGATTGGGGAGGGTAGGAGGGATGCTGGGTTTACTGGTGGTGGAGAATGGGCACTGGTGAAGGGATGGGTTCTCGAACTTTGTATGAGGGAAACAAGAGCACAAAGATGAGTAAATCTGTAACTGTACCCTCACGGTGATTCACTAATTAAAAATAAATAAAGAAAAAAAAAAGATTTCTTCTGTCTGCAGAACAGCTGTCACTGTCACTGTCATCCCGTTGCTCATCGACTTGCTCGAACAGGCACCAGTAACGTCTCTCATTGTGAGACTTGTTACTGTCTTTGGCATATCCAATATACACGGGTAGCTTGCCAGGCTCTGCTGTGTGGGCTCCATACTCTCGGTAGCTTGCCGGGCTCTCCCAGAGGGGCGGAGGAATCAACACGGGTCCGCCGGGTGAAAGGCGAACACCCTACCGCTGTGCTATCCAACCCGCAGAACAGCTGAATAATAATTTTTAAATAACATAAAATAGGAGCCAGAGTGATAGGACAACGGTTACGGCGTTTGCCTTGCAATGCGGTTGATCCAGGTTCGGTCCCTGCCACCCCACATGGCCCCCGAGCCCAGGCAGGAGTAATGTCTGATAGTGGTGTGATGAGGTTGAGATCTGAGGTCAGGTAAACCATACATATGGAATTTGATCTTGGCTGATTGTAAAGGTGGGAGCTATGAATAACTTTGTAAATTACCTCAACAAAAAAATATTTAAAAAAATAACATAAAATAAAAGTAAATTAAAATTGCGTGAATAAAAATATACGGGGCCAGAGGCCAGAGAGATAGTACAACAGGAAGAGTGCTTGCCTTGGTGGCAAAACTAAGTCCCACCTCCAGCACCCCATATTGTCCCAAGTTCACCGGGAGTGATCCCTGAACACGGCCTGGAGTCAGCCCTGAGCATTGTCAAGTGTAGCCCAAACAAAAACAAACAAAAGAAAAGAAAATAGGACGAGGAAGATAGTGTGGGAGGGAGGCACTTGCTTTGCATTCAGCGGACCCCCGTTTGTCCCCCATCACCATATGCGGTGCCCTAAACATTGCCAAGAGCCACTCTTGAGTAGGGAGTGAGGAATAGACCCCGAGCACTGTCGGATGTGACCCAACCTTCCCAGAAGTAAATTTACATTATTCCTCAAATACTGCCAGATGTGCCCTAGTGACTCAGCATTGCCAGATCCACGTGTCTTTGCCAAACAACAATCAGTCCCACAAGGTTAAGAGTTTCCATAAGCGGGGCTGGAGCGATAGCACAGTGGGTAGAACATTTGCCTTATACACAGCCGACCCGGGTTCGAATACCAGCATCCCATATGGTTCCCTGAGCACTGCCAGGGGTAATTCCTGAGTGTATGAGCCAGGAGTGACCCCTGTCTCATGCACTCAGGTGTGACCACCCCCTCAAAAAAAAAAAAAAAGAGTTTCCATAAGTAGCCCCCAGTCCCTGCCGGATAATACAATGGGGAGAAGGTAGGGAGGGGGCCTCACAAAAACAAAAACACTTGAAAATACCTAAAAGTGGGGCAAAAGAAATATGGAAGAACTATATAAAAAATACCAAGCTTAATTAAATCCATAAATAGAACACCATAAGTAAATTTTATCTACTCCGAGTTGTCATTTTAATCATACAATCTTAAAATTTAAATATTCATGATACTCCTGCGTATATAAAAGACAATGTCATAAAACGTTAACCAAGAAAGACATATCCCTTTTGGCATCTTGTAGAATTACCCTCGTTAGAATGTTGACACCATCAATAAAATATTCTTCAATTTTTTAAAAGCATTAGAAAATTATTGGTGGAATGGCTCAAGTCCAAAAGTCTGCACTTTCCATATATAGGAGAGGATGTGGAAAATCTGGAACTCTCATATACTACTGGTGGGCATGTAAAATAATAAAACTCTGTTTAACAGCTTGGCAGATTTTTAAAAGTTCAACATTTACTATAATATGATACCGTCATTTCTCTCCTGGGTATTTGCCCAAGAGAAAGGAAACTATAAATGCATATAGCAACTCGTGCATGCGTGTTCAGAGCTGCAGCTGTATTTGTAATAGCAAGACACTAGGGGCAAGCAAGCATGTTTCTGTCTATCAGCAAGAGAACGTCAACAAAGTGCATTAAACACCTACCAAATATTACCCAGCCGCAAAAGCCGTGAACACTGGATAAACACAAAGCATAGGATGGCTCTCGGTCATACTGAAAAATATACACACCAAACAGACAGAGATCGAGAGAGATACATACAGGTGAATACACACTATACAATCCCATTTCTAGAACACTCCAGACAATTCAAGGAAATCTCCTCTAGAGTTGCAGGATACCTATCAGCAGTTGTCTAGTGGGGACAGGAAGAGAGGATAGGATGGGCAATTCGAGAAAGGCTGGAATATATTAGAGAAATGTCTTCTGGGTTGTTGAATTTGTGATTGAGGGGGCCAAAAGGATAGCACAACGGGGAAGGCATTTGCCTTGCATGCAGCCAACCTGGGTTCGATCCCCAGCATCCCATATGGTACCCTGAGCACTGCCAGGAGTCATCATTCCTGAGTGCAGAGCCAGGAGTAACCTCTGAGCAATGCCGGCTGTGATCAGAGCGAGCGAGAGAGAGAGAGAGAGAGAGAGAGAGAGAGAGAGAGAGAGAGAATTTGTGGTTGAAATTGTGAATTTGTGGTGAAAATGCAAGGTTTGTATTTCCACATGAAAATATAAATGTTAGATATACCAAAAGGTGTACCTTCTCTTTTCTTCTTCAACCAGGGTCGCCAGTGCTCTAAAAGGCGCTGTGAGGGGCGTGGGGGGGGAGGTTGTGAGTGCGAGTGTTATGTGCTATGCATGTGCTCTATCACTCTTGCAGCCACCCCAGAACTCAAGCTGTGTTTGTTTTGGTTTGAGGGCCATACCAGTGATGCTCGGGACTTACTCCAGGCTCTGCACTCAGGAATCATTCCTGGTGGGTTTGCAGGACGCTAATGGGTGCCGGGAATCAAACCAGGGTCTGCAGCAAGCAAGGCCAGTGCCCTACGCACTGTACTATCACTCCAGCCCTAAAGCTGTTTTTAAAATGATAGGCAGATTAGCAGACAGTATTCAGAACAGTATACCGTATTTTACTGATAATTTACACACACACCAAAAAAAATGAATTTCTGGCAGAAAGATAGTACAGCAGGTAAGGCTTACCTTGTAAATGGCCAATTCCTATTTTATCACTAGCAGCACATGTGGCTCCTCTAAACACCACCAGGAGAGATACTGAAGACAGAGCAAGGAGAAAGCCCTGAGCATCACTGAGTGGGACTCAAAAACTGAAAACAAAAACAAAGCCTCCTTCTATGAACAATATATGTGTCTTGCATTCATGTCGTCAAAGCTGTAGAATTTATTAAGCTAGTCAGTACTTTTGGGTAGGGAGAAACTTCACTCATTTTAGGTCTTAAATTTTTTAGCATCGTTTGGAAACTATTAAGATTCAGAAAACAAAGTGTATTATCAGCCCTTTGCACCCACAAAGCTCCCACTCCTAGACAAATCAAATCCATAAAGAACTGCTTTGTTTCTCTGTAGACACATGGAAACTCAGAACACAACTTAAATATTACATTTAAGAAAGGTTGGGGCTGGAATGGTAGTACAGTGAATAGTGCATTTGTCTTGCACGCGGCTGACCCAGGTTGATTTCCAGCATCCCATATGGTCCCCCGAGCACTGCCAGGAGTAATTCCTAAGTGCAGAGCCAGGATTCAGCCCTGAGCATTGCTGGGTGTGACCCAAAAAGTCAAAAATATAAAAGAAAGTTTATCATGTAAATTGTTGGAGGACATACCAGCTTATACTGTGCTCCCTTTTGGAAGAAATCTTTCTTTCACTGTAACCAATTCTTTTTTCTGTAACTGAAGCACTACTGTAAGATAGGACATTGGAATCAATATATATTTGTTCAAATTCAGATACTGCCTATATGAACCCATGCAGATTACTTAAGTATACTACGCCTCCATTTCTTGACCTATAAAATGTAGACAGTCCTACACATCTTTCTAGCTTACTGTAGGAAAACAGATGTCTAATATGATGTGCTATGATCAAAATAACGCCATTGGAGCTGGAGCAATAGTACAGTGGGGAGGGTGTTTGCCTTACATGTGGCCAACCCAGGTTCAATCCCTGCATACCGTATGGTCCCCTGAGCACCACCAACAGTGATTCCTGAGTGCAGAGCCAAGAGTAACTCCTGAGCATCACCAAGTGTGATCCAAAATGCCCCGCCCAAAAAGCTAAAAAACAAAATAACACTGTTTTTAAAAAGCAACATTATCAGATAAAGAAATCCTACAGAAGACTTTGAAATCTTTGCGTTTCTTGCCAGTTAACTTAATCAAGTGTGGGTGTTCACACATATAAATACCAAGCATGATCTATGTACAGATAGACACGTTTATCCATTCAACAAATATTTATTAATCCCTGTAGAAGCATATGGCAAACCATAAATTTCTCTCACATTTTGTACATTCAACTTCAAAGTAGTGGCTATGCATTTAGAATTCTAACTACTGCACTCTGATCATCACAATAGTTCGTATATAAGTTAAATAGTCTTCTATTGTTACTTTTTTAAATTTTTTTCCATGAATCACCATGAGGTACAGTTACAGACTTCAAACTTTCATGCTTACGTTTCAGTCATATACTGATTGAGTGCCCATCCCTCCACCAGTGCCCATTCTCCACCACCAATGGTCCCAGCATCCCTCCCACCACCCCTTCTTTTCTGCCCCCCCCACCCTGCCTCTGTGGCAGGGCATTCCCTTTTGCTTTGTGTGTTGTGGTTTGCAACATAGGTGTTGAGTGACCATCATGTTTATAGTCAACTTTCAGCTCACATCTCTGAGTGGGCCCTCCTAGCACCCTTTACTTGGGTAAAGATGAGCTGCCTTTTTCCCCCCACATATGAGGGCTTTACTGAGTTGCTTTTTTCCCCCAGTATATGAGGCTGGCTTCCAAGCTGTGGAGCAGTCCTCCTGCTACACATGTCTACTATTCTTGGATATAAGTCTCACATTCCATTACTTTATATTCCACAAATGAGTGCAATCTTTCTTTATCTGTCCCTCTCTTTCTGACTCATTTCACTTAACATGATACTCTCCATGCTGATCCACTTATATGCAAATTTCATGACTTCATCCTTTCTAACAGCTGCATAGTATTCCACTGCACAGATGTACAGTTTTCTTTAACCAGTCATCTGTTCTCAGGCACTCAGGTCTTTTACAGATTCTAGCTATTTTAAACAGTGCTGCAATGAATGTACAGGTGCAGATGTCATTTCTACTATGCTTTTTTGCATCTCCGGGATATATTCCCAGAAGTGGTATTGCTGGGTCAAATGGGAGCTCGATTTCTAATTTTTTGAGGAGCATCAATATAGTTTTTCAAAAGAGTTGAACCAGTTGGCATTCCCACCAGCAGTGTAGAAGGGTCCATTTCTCCCCACATCCTCGCCAACACCGGTTGCTTTTGTTCTTTTGGATGTGGGCCAGTTTCTGTGGTGTGAGGTGGTATCTCATTGTTTTGACCTGCATCGCCCTGATGATTAGTGATGAAGATTATTTCTTTCATGTGCCTTTTGGCCATTTGGATCTCTTCTTTGAAAAAATTTCTGTTCATTTATCATTACTTTTTAATCTAAAAGCATTATCTAAAGATTAGTAATAGTGGGTCAGAGAAATAGTAAAAAGGGTTCAGCTGCTTGCTTACCATGTCCTTGACTCTGGTTTAATCCCCAGCACTGCATCTGGTCCCTTGAGTATTGCCAAGAGTGACACCTGATCACAGACCCAGGAATAAACCCTGAACACCACCAAATATCCACCCCCTGAAAAAGATCGGCAATATTAGGGTTGTGGGGATAGTTCAAAAGTCTGGTGTACATGGTTTGCGCGCATGAAACCTAGTTCAATCCCTGGCACCACATGTCCTCACCCCACATACCACCAGTGTGACCTTGGAGCCCCCAATATTGTCGGCTTTAACAGCAAACAAGACCTTTCTATGCTTCCAAACACAGCTGAGGAAACCACACACACACACACACACACACACACACAAATTCTTTTTTTGTTTGTTTTTTTGCTTTTTGGGTCACACCCAGTGATGCTCAGGGGTCACTCCTGGCTCTGTACTCAGGAATTACCCCTGACTGTGCTCAAGGGACCATATGGGATGCTGGGAATCGAATCTGGGTCGGCCGCGTGCAAGGCAAATGCCCTACTCGTTGTGTTATCACTCCAGCCCCTACACAAATTATTAATCTTAGAATTTATTACATATGGGCTAGACAGGACCAGACTAATACATATACATAATTTTAAAATGTGCATATGCATTAGAGGGGGGAAAAGGTCCCCAAATTTTGGATTTTCTTTTATTTGCATGAGGGGACAATTATTTTTCAATTGTCGTTTCTCAATTTAACTACAATTTTTTTAAATGTATGACTCCTCTTCAAAAATTAAATCTGAAATAATGAACAAAATATTTGCTACCTAAACCTGACAGCGTCCTCAAATACTGCATTTCGAACGTCACTTGGATTCTCAAGCCGGCTCCAAGCCCTGTCACACTCTATGCACCAACTTTCCTAAGTGAAGCATCTTTAAGTCTGAAAAGAGAACCATGACTGAAGGCTGAATAAAGAGGCAGTGACTAAGCAACAGACTGGAACCTCAGTGTTCATGAATCTCATTCTAATTCTCTCCCTAATTCTTGATGGACCCTAAGGAATTTTCCAGTCAGTCCCTGCATCCTTTATTTGGCTGGTAAACTGTTGGCATTCCCAGTTCCTCTTAACCCTGACCCTCGCTGGCCGGTGAGCAGCAAGCAGGTGCGATCACCATGACAAGGACATAAATCAAATGCTCCTTCTAAGAGCTGTGCAGGTAGAGAGACAAATGAATAGCAAAGGGTCACAAAGTGATCAGTGTCACACTGTCTTTTTTCTTTTCATGGGAAATATTTCAAGACTTATTCATTCATCTTTACGCCATTCTCTGGCCCACAAAAAGCTGGCAGTAGCTATAAAACTTGTGATATAAAACATTTCCGTCATGGAACCAGAGACATAGTTCAGGGAATTAAGGATCTTGTCTTGCATGCAGCTGACCCGAGTTCAATCCATGGTTCCACATAATCACCTCTTGCACACTGTAGGAGTAACCCTGAGCACAGAATGAGGAGCAACCCCTGAGCAATGTGCCAGGAGTGTCCCACCCCTAACCCCAAAACTAAAAAATATTTCCATCAAGTGAATATTAATGGATCATTTATCCTTATCTCACAAATAAAATTTGAAAAAAAATGAAACATACCACATTTTCCAACATGAGCTATCCTCTCATAAAGATGAAGGGCTTTATTTCACAAATCCAGTTTCCACAACAAAATTCTACTCAATAATTAAACAAACTGAAGGATCTTAAACTAATGATTGATTCGACATACCAGATTATCTCTTCACTCCTCGTGCCATGTTACTGAAATACATAGATCCATCCCCTTGACCAGTCATGAGAAGTCTGTCCAAACTTCAGGCTCTGCCCTAGAGAATAAACACACAACATTCCAAGAAGGTTACCTGGTACAGCCACAACTCCTGACTGCCTAGACATGACTAAGGCAAGTCAAGTTACTATGCTGCAGTATCAGACATATATATCAACCCAGTGAAAGTTGGAGTACTGCATAGATTGTGACACAGGCTGTACCTAAGAGTGATAAAGTCCTTTAGTGACCTAACCAATCCTGATCTAATTTAAAGGTCTATCTCCCACCTGGTAGCATAACATTGCCTCCGGATCACTGTATCACTGTCATTCTGTTGATCATTAATTTGCTTGAGCGAGCACCAGAAACATGTCCATTCGTCCTAGACCTGAGATTTTAGCAGCCTCTCTTTACTCATTCTTCCCAGTGGTGCTGCATTGGAGGCTCTTTCAGGGTAAGGGAAATGAGACCCATCATTGTTACTGCATTTGGCATATCGAATATGCCACGGAGAGTTTGCCAGGCTCTGCCATGTGGGCAGGATGCTCTCGGTACCTTGCCAGGTTCTCTGAGAGGGAGAAATAAGCTATAAGAGGTCTTCTGGGATCATTGTTTTATAGTCTCTGGATCTTGGCTTTTGATGGGATTACACAGTGACTGGGCAGTTTGTGGATGTGGCTGCCTAGCTACTGGAAAATGCGGGGTCTAGATGGAGGAGGCCCAGTCCCGATCCAAGCAGGCTTGGAGATCTCAGCCCCGGGTCCCACACACCTGGGTTCCTCTGCCGGTTCCTTCATGCGTGAGGCTCATCCTAATGTGTGGAGAGGGGCCTTGAGTATGGCTGTGGCTGAGTTCCAAAGGTTTTCAGCTGCCGAGGCTCTGCTCAGGACAAGAAGGGAAACTCAACCAGCTCCGAGGGGCCCCGGTGAAGACAGTCAGGCACGGGGGCAAGAGACTCTGCCTCTGGATAGATAATAAATGTTAAAGAAAGGCATTTCTGCAGATAGTCTTCCTTTTACTACAGATGTCATAGGCTTTCCATTAAGAAAGTGAGATGGGCCAGTCCATCATATGCTGAGAGCCTTCCAGAACTTTTGATAGTGTGTCATAACAGCCCATCTTTCAGGGAGAGTGCATATTCGTGAGTTCTCATTTACATTCTGCTCCATGCTTCTGTGTTTTATTTCCTAGGAGAGTCTAGATTTCATATTGATTGGCATCTGGTATATCACATTTAGTTTACAAATAAATTCTGTGAGTTTACTCTTCTTTCAGGTGTTACCCAAATATTTGAAAAATAAATTATGGAGGACCCCAAGCCCTGCTGAGATTGAACCGGGGTCAGGGTTATGCAAGGCAAGAGCTTTATCTCCTTGGCTCTCTCTCTCTCCAGCCTACCTCTGTTAGTCTTAAAATAGTGAAATAGGGCCAGAGAGAGTGAGTACAGGGGATAAGGCATTTGCCTTGCTTACAGCCCAACCAAGTTTGATCCCTAAGTACAGTACCTGTACTCAGGAGTACTGGACTAAGTTCTGAGCACCATTGATTGTTGTCCCAAAACCAAAACAATAACAATATTGAAACATCCTTCTTTTCTTGCAAATTTGTCAGCTATAACAATTTGTAGCATTACTATCACACCTAATGTCTAATGTGTTCTTGGTAAATCCTTTCTAAGTTCCTATTTAGCAAAGAGTACCAGCATTAAGAGAGAAAGAATATATGCATCTACTTGGTGATTCTAAAACATCATTCTTGATTAATTAGAAAATCATCAAGTAATTAATTCTGATCAGGAAATATTTATTTGGCAGGAGTGAATCTCAATTTTATTCAAGATACTTTTTAATATCTTATGCTCAAATTAATTTTTATAATGACAGTAAAATTCACCAAGAAAATGCTAGGGTGTTATTAATATGTAGCCTGTTACAGAGTTCACTCAAGGACAAATAAAGTTCTTTATCCCATAGGAAAAATAGAACAGATGCCTAGAATCACTCAACATAGAGTAAATGTCATTTGTTCTATTAAACAAGTCATTTGTTTTAATAAAATATTTAGTGGCTCATAAATAAGTGAACTAATGAAAATAGTTTATTGTTGGACTAAAGAGATAGCTCAGGGTTAAGACATTTGCCTTGAAAGTTGTTGTCCTCAGTTTGATCCCTGGCACCACATAAGGCCCCCAAATCCAACTGTAGCCCCCCTAAAAAAATTCATGTTGGAGGCCAAGGACTAAGAATATGAGGTAAGGTCCTTGGCTTGCTTGTGGCCACTAAGGCTGTGACCCTTGTCACAACATATGGTCCTGAGAGCACTGCCAGGGGTCACTCCTGAGCACTGAGCTAAGGATAGCCCCAGAGCATGCCTGTGTGCCCTTGTCCCAAAAAAGTAAAAGTAAATATACTTGGTGACTGATAACACTTGAAAAAGAGAAGAATCGGGGGGATGGGTACTCGATCATTGTATGACTAAAACATAAGCACAAAAATTTGTAAGTCTGTAACTGCATCTCATGGTGATTCAATAAAAATTTAAATAAATTGGGTCTGGAGTAATAGAACAGCAGGTAGGGCATTTGCCTTGCACATGGCCGACCCAGGTTCAATTCCTAGCATCCCATATGGTCCCCCAAGCACCGCCAGGAGTAATTCCTGAGTGCAGAGCCAGGAGTAACCCCTGAGCATTGCCAGGTGTGACCTCCCAAATAAATAAATAAATAAATAAATAAATAAATAAATAAATAAATAAATAAATAAAAAGAGAAGAATTGGGCTTAGGGGGTGGCCGAGTGACAGAAACGCCTGCCTTGGCAGCATAAGGCTCTGCATCGGACCTTTACTACCAGGTACCCAGGGTTTTAACTTGTTCAAATGAGTAGTTAAACAGTTCTAGTAAGGTTGCACAAACACTGCTCTCTGCATCATCGTGTCGATCATGAACTGAGTGTCTCATGCATGTTGAACTATGCCTTTTGGTCCAGGCAGCCAGCACCTGGGCTAGGGTATGTGTGAGCCTGACCCAGTTCCACTCCCAGCACCGCCTTCCACCTTGAGCATCATCAGTGTGGCCCTGCAGGTCTCTAAGCACTGCTGGGGATGGCCCCAAACCCCAGGACCTGGGCAGTACTGCACCTTTGGGTGTTTCTCAGGGAGATCCCTGCAAGATAGGTACACATACATGTATTGCTTTTTTATAATGGCATTTGGAACATAAGCCAATAGATATTGAAGAGAAAAACACTATTTTTTTAATTGAATCACTGTGAGAAACTGTTAGAAAGCTTTCATGTTGGGGCTGGAGCAATAGCACAGCGGGGAGGGCGTTTGCCTTGCACGCGGCCGACCCGGGTTCTAATCCCAGCATCCCATATGGTCCCCTGAGCACCGCCAGGAGTAATTCCTGAGTGCAGAGCCAGGAGTAACCCCTGTGCATCGCCGGGTGTGACCCAAAAACAAAAAAAAAAGAAAGCTTTCATGTTTGAGTTTCAGTGATGCAATGATGGAACACCCATCCCTCCACCAGTGCACATTCCCCACCGCCAATATCCTTTAGTATCCTCACCCCGCCTTCCCAACCCTCCCCTACCTCTAAGGCAGACAAACTCCACCATATTCTCTCCTACTTTGGGGCACTATGGTTTGCAATATAGATACTGAGAGGCCATCACGTTTGGTCCTTTATCTACTTTCAGCACACATCTCCCATCCCGAACGATTCCTCTCGCCATTGTTAACTTAGTGATCCCCTGTCTACTCCAGGTCCCTTCTCCCCCAGCTCATGAGTTGGGCTTCCAACCAGGGGCAATATAATTGGCCCTTGTGTCTACTGTCCTTGCGTGTCAGCCTCATATTATGACAAACACGATTCTATTTCTAAAACTCAAATCCTGGTGCATAAGCAGGTAAGGCTCTTGCCTTGCACACAGTCAAACGGGTTCTATTGCCAGCACCCTATATGATCCCCTGAGCCCACCAGGAGTGATCCCTGAGCACAGAACCAAGAGTACTTCCAGGTATGGCAAAAAGGGAACATATGGTTCTGAAGAGAAAGCTCAGCAAACTAAGGGCAGCACATACAGAAGGTTCCATTCCCCAGTACCACATGGTTCCCCAAGCACCTATAAAGTTGACATCCAAGCAAAGAGCCAGAAACAGCCCCCAAGCACTGCCAGATGAGGTCAGAGAGAAGCACAAAAAGGTTAAGGCTCTTGCCTTCATCCGGCTGACCCCTGTCCAATCCCTGGCATTGCAGATGATTCCCGGAGCACCAAGTGACCCCTAAGCAGTGAGCCAGAGGAAAGCCCCAATGACTAAGGCAGGGAACTAACCAAACCCCTGACCCACAAAAAGAACAAATTAGAAACCTGTAAGCAGAAATAAGTCCATCAAACGTCAATTTGGAGGCCAGAGCAATAGTACAGTGGGTAGGACATTTGCTTTGGACACGGCCAACCCAGCTTCAATCCCCAGTGTCCCATATGGTCCCCCAAGAACCACCAAGAGTTATTCCTTAGTGCAGAGCTGGGAGTTATCCACCCTGTGCATTGCCAATGTGACCCAAAAAGCCAAAAAAAAACTGTCAATTTGATAGACCGGTTATGGGGGTTCTTGCTCAGGGCATTGCATAGAGTGAGTTCAATGGTTCCAGAAAGATTCCACTAATAATCCAAGAACAAAAGGGAATGAACGTTATTTCCAAATCTGAGACACACTCGAAACCCATTTCAATGTTCTAGAATTTTGCACACTAAGTGCAGTGCATCCAGGACTCAGAGCCCTTCCCCAATACTTACAAGGAAGGTGCAGTACCTTGGGGCCCTCCATTCCCCAACTGTGTCACCCTCTCCTCCTAAAATCATTTCTTATTCTCAAGGTGAGTCAGCTTCCTAGAATTTATGTCCAAACACAATTTGGAATTCTTCAAAACATTACCTCCTCAACTTAAACATTTTGCATTTGCATGAGGCACCAGGGAATATGAAATGATGCTCTCATTGAAACATGACTTAATAAGCAGCCCGTGAAGCCAGGCGCCCCTGAACTGTAATCCCAGCCTGCACACCACTTGCTGTGTCTCTTTGTTCTAATTGAATCATCCAGCAGAATTTGAGTTTCTCCATTTGTTGAATGGTATAAGCTTTGAAAGAACTAGTCATGGAGTAAGTGAATAAATTTAAATGGGTAAATTTTTGCCATTGGTAAGGATGAACTACATTTGTCAAGTCATGTTTGCCAAAAGTGAGGCTTGTAACAAATAAAGAAGCTTTATAGTGGGAAAAAAAATCTATCAAAATCTACTGGCTATATCTCGGTGATTGCTTATTGGTTTCTCAAACTTTGCTTGTGAGAGATTTACTTAGTTGAATAGTATGTTAATTGGTAATTCATTGAATTAAAATGCAATGAGCCATTAGTAAAAGGAGGCATATGTGTATATTGAGAGAAAAAAAAATTTAATCTCCAAATGGATTTTTAAGTGAAAAAACATCAAGGTACAATATAAAGTGCTGCACCTTTAAAAAATGAGCAAAAAAGAGATTAACTCTGCTCCAACAACATGGGGATATGTTTATTTGAGTACTTTAGACCATGCTTATTTTATCTTCATATCTTCAGCTGGCTCAACTCTTAGTTCAATTAAAATGGTAAATAAGTGATTGTGAAGGCTATTACTATCATCCCTGGGATATTATTAAGGCATTTTACCAAGAATATACCAATAATTATACCCAAAATTAATATAAAGATGTTATAAACTCTTTTCTAAGGAGTTCTGAAATTGTGAACCGGCCAGATACTGACTCAGTGAGGAAAGGATTAAGGGAAAGCATGATAACCACTTGCTGAAATATTATGTCAAAATATTGTGTGACTCTTAAATGGCCAAAATATACAGACTGGGAAAAATTATTTGCCCACCACTCAGTAGATAAAGGGTTAATATCCAAAATACACAAATCACTGGTAGAATTTTACAAGAAAAAAAGCATTCTGCCTTATCAAAAAATGGGGAGAAGAGATGAACAAAAACTTCCTCAAAAATAAAATACAGGGCTGGAGAAATAGCACAGCGGGTAAGGTGTTTGCCTTGCACACAGCCAACCCGGGTTCGATTCCCAGCATCCCATATGGTTCCCTGAGCACCGCCAGGGGGTAATTCCTGAGTGCAGAGCCAGGAGTAACCCCTGTGCATCGCCAGGTGTGACTCAAAAAGAAAAAAAAAATACAAATGCCAAAAGGCACATGAAAAAATGTTCTGCATCACTAACCATCAGGGAAATGCTAACCAAAAATAATAACATATCACCTCACACCATCAAAAAGAACAACAACCACTGTTGGCATGGATGTTGGGGAAAACTCTCATTCCACTACTGGCTGGAATGTCAACTGGTCCAGTCCTTTTGAAAAACAATATGGAAATTTCTCAAAAAACTATGAACTAAACTTTCAGATGGGCCAATAATTTCACTTCTTAGAATATACTCCAAGAGCCCACAGTGCAGAAAAGATCTCTGCATGCCTTGTTCATTAAAACTGTAGCACTGTCACTGTAGCACTGTTGTCCCGATTTGCTCGAGCAGGCTCCAATAACATCTCCATTGTGAGAATTGTTGTTACTGTTTTGGGCATATCAAATACGCCACAGGTGGCTAGCCAGGCTCTGCCATGCGGGCGGGATACTCTCGATAGCTTGTGGGTCTCTCCGAGAGCGAGTAAATTATTTTTGTGTTCATTAAAACACTATCCATAATAGTCAAAATCACCTAAGTGCCTAAAAACAGATGACCAGAAAAAGAAACTATGGTACATACACACAATAGAATACTAGTCACCTATGGAAAAAAAATATTATGATGAAGTCATGCAATTTGCAGCTGTGTCAATAGATCTGGAGAGTGTCATGCTGAGTGAAGTTAGTCAGAGAGAGAGGGATGGACACAGAATGATCTCGCTCATATGTGGGATATAAAAAAACATCATAGGGGGACAACACATGCACAAAGGCAATAGAAGGGAAGAGGAGGGGAACTGGTCTTCAGTAGGAAGCTAGCCACCAGGGCGGGGATGGGAAGACTAGGTGAGGGAAGGGAATACTGAGACAACAGTGAAAGAGGAAAGTGCCTGCCGCAGAGATAGGCTGGCAGGGCTGGAGGGAAACTGGGAACAATGACAGGGAAGTGACACTGGTGAGGGGACTGGTGCTAGAACATTGTATTCCTAAAACTTAATCAAGAACAATTTTTCAACATTATAATTCATGGTGACTCATATAAAAATGTTAAAGAAATATTATGCAACTATTCAAAATGAGCTCTATCTGCCGCAGAAGGTCCTCCAGCAGGAGGACCCACTTGCCTGCCTGTGAGGCTGTGAGTTTGGGTTCCCTCGCTCTCCTCATGCCTTAGCACAGTCTCAGAAGCCCTGCTGGGTCAGACCCTCAGCCCTGCCATAGAGTGCATGACCCTCAGGACTGCAGCAACAGTGGGTCAGCATTGCGATGCAAATATGCAACACCCAGCAGGGGGAAAAAAGAGTAGCAATAACTAAAAATATTTGAAGTAGGTAATTCCATTAAAAATGCATTATCTGGGCTTTGGTGGTGCCCCAAAGGGCTGGATCATGGGCTCTACATCTAGGAAACCCAGGAACTGTCCCACCTGGACAAGCCCATCTGGTTCACTGAAAGTGTATCTCAAGCATCATATTGTGTAAGGGTCCAGGATCTGAAAGATCACACACAGCAATGAGCTCTGCAGTAGAAGGCACAAGTCAAACAAGTATGGAGTTTAGAAAGCTGACTGGCCAGGGCCGTCCCCTCTAGTAGAAGAGTGACCCTTTTGTTTCCAGGGTCCTTTTATACCCTAAAAACGCAAGGGCCTTCCCTGACCAGCCTGTGTCACTCCCTGGTGACCTTCTCCTTGACTGGTTTGGTGGTTAGCTCCACTGACTTCATGCAGGGGTAATTCTGCTTTTTTGGCGGATCCCATACATGGGGGGGAGTAGTTCTGCCTTTTCAGACGATCCCCATAAATGGGGTGGTGGGAAGTAGTTCTGCCTTTTCGGCTGAGTCCCATAAATGGGTGTTGTCTGTTTCAACTGACAGTCACCGGCCGAAGCTGTGCTTTTCCTAAATGGCTCTGCTGATGCTAAGCAAGGCTAAGTATTGCAGGAGGGAAGTAGGCCTTCACAGTTGGAAGTAGTCCCCAAGCACCACAGAATTTGACTCCCAAATCTAAACAACCCAGCTCACATAGAGCAATATCTGTGAGAACAGAAGCTACTTTACCCAATGAGTGCACGGTTCTCCTCCAAGGCAGATCACCAATAAAAATGCCCAGCATCTGTAGAAAATCCTGCCCATGATCTCCAGGATCTAGTCAGACCTTCTTTCTCCTATTGACGAACAAGAGGGAAATATCCTTTAGGCGCCATGACTCTTACTTCGTGATGGTTGAAAAACATTCCCCCATAAACTACATTCTTGCCAACTGCCTGAGCACAAATTCAGGAGTTAGGGTTACATTCAGCTGGGACTTGAATAGAATGATAATCGACGGTCGCTGTTTAGGAATGAGATACTTTGAAGAGGCCCACACAGCTGTGTGCTGCAGCCCAGGGCCAGCTCCGCCCAGCTGTGCCTCTCTTCTCTGCGGGTGGGGGCAGGAGGCAGCCAGCTCGAGGGGACAGTGGGTCTTTCAATGAGAACGGCCTTTAGCTTCCAACAGTAGTAGCGGTATTGGAGGCCGGCAGTGATCACACGGGCAGGGCCACCAGACAGCAGAAAGGCCTGGTTCAAGACACTGCCAGCAAGAAAGACAGAGAGATGAGGGCAGGAGCAGCAGGAGCTGGAGTCAGCCCCAGGGGCCACGGGCAGAGCGCTGCGAGCTCAGCACTGGGTATAATGACTGCCCCAAGGTGAATGCATCAAAGTCACCAACGGTGACATCTCATTATCTGCTGCAGCGAGTGTCAGCCCTCCGTCAGTCCAGCAAGACCGACTGACACAAGCTAAAAATAACCCAAACAATAATAATAATAAAAAAATAAATTAAAAAGCCATTCCCCTCGGTCTCTGCCACCTGCAGGAACATCGCTGGGTGGGTTAGCTTTAGCCTTTCACAGCCGCCCTAGCTTCAAAGAGCCCAGAGTCACCTCACCACCAGTCTAAATAGTTTGAAGGTGCCAGCAGTTAACTACTTCAAAATAAAAATCCTACCTCGTGCTTCTTTATTTTATCTCCATGCTGCCAGTACAGAGCGGATGGGCTGAAAGGCTAACCTGCAAACACCATCAGAGAACATCGGAAAGCGGCTGGAATCTTCCAGCACATACCCAAGCGCTTTGGTCTCTCCAGTGGGAAGGCACACCTTTTCTGGCTTCTGCCTGGAGGACGATGCGTGAAAAGTCACCAAGAAGCCTGTTGTTTTCAAAGCAGCACCTCTGTCTTCTTCCGGGAGCACTGTCAGTCCCCGATGGATTCTGGGAAAGCATCCCCCGACCCCTCAGGACACAGACAACCAGGCCTGCGTCAGGAAACAGGATCAGTGGAACAGGCGGACTGGCGGGCTCTGTATTTGGGAAATGAAATAAGAAGAAACTGCACTCTTAAATTCAGTGAAGAATAAAAGAATTTGCTTTCAATGTCCAAGTATGAAGCATATTACCAAATTTAAATCACCATTGCCCACAAAGGAATCTCTTTGGAAAAATTAAACCAGGCTGAAACTTGGGGTTGGAAGTCACTGAAGACAGGAGAATTCTACAAAATACTATATTCCTGCAAAGACAGGATTTTTGTTCGAAGACTACACCAGGCAGCACTAAGGACTTACTCCTGGCTCTGAATGCGAGGATCACTCCAGGCAGACTCAGGAGACCATACCGAGTGCCAGGAGTCAAACCTGGGTAGGCCAAGTGGAAGGCAAGTGCCCTATTCACGGTGCTATTGCTCTGGCCGCAGAACAGGATTTTAGATGATATACTAGTAGCCTCGAATTTGATTGTGTCTTTTTACTTAATTCAGGAAACAGACATCACTCTATCCTCTTATAAGAAATTATAAAAGCACTAAAGTGGGTTTAAAAAAAAGAAAGATGATCTAAAATAATGGAAGTTTCTTTAAATCCAGAATCTACTAGAGTGATTGACAGGTACAGCAAAAACACTTTGAGGGAGTGTGTGAGTTGGGTTCTATTCTGGTGTGGTTGTGGGCCATACCCAGCACTGCCTGTGGGGTACTGCTCCAAGCTTCTTGCTCAAGAGTATCCCCCAGAAGTACTCAGGGGGATGCTTGGGATCAAATCTAGGGCTCCTGAATTCAAGATAATGGGCTCCAGGCCACTGAGTTGTCTTTTGGGGAACATGTTGCTTTATTGCTGAATGATTTATAAGGGCCTAACACTACACTGGGTGCCAAAGACAAACCAATATTCTGAATTCTGGGAGCTCACTGTACAAAGGAAAGGGCATATATACAGGCAAACAACTTACAAAGTATACTGGGCTATATTTGAGATACGTAGAAAATCTACAAAGAAAGCACAGGAGAGGAAACCACTCTTTGAAGCACCCATGGAAGTCAGAGATTGTTGAATTGGGTTCTGAAGGATGGGCAGGATTTCACCAGCAAGAGAAAGGGGTTGTTGGGGCCGGAGCAATAGCACAGCGGGTAGGGCATTTGCCTTGCACGCGGCCGACCTGGGTTCAATTCCCGGCATCCCATATGGTCCCCCAAGCACTGCCAGGAGTAATTCCTGAGTGCAGAGCCAGGAGTAACCCCTGAGCATCGCTGGGTGTGACCCAAAAAGCAAAAAAAAAAAAAGAGAGAGAGAAAGGGGTTGTTGAGCAGAGAGGAAATTCTAAGCAAAATGAAGAGGAGACACCAACAAAACACAAACACAAGAAACCAGAAGGACAATAGAAATGGAGACTAGAGTTTGCTTCTTTCCCTGACATAATTATTCTATGGCACCTGCTGTCATTTTTTAGATGGTACCTTTACGACAATACAATACATGGTCAACTTCATGAAAGGGCATACCACAGCTCAAAATTACTGGAACATTAAGCATGTTGTGAAAGATGAACAAGAATGGAGTCTGTTAAGGAACCAAGAATTTTTTCCATTGCCTCAGCAAGGAGAAGACCTGGAAAGGTTTAACCACTATTAGGAAAATGTACATTTGAGGGGCTGGAGTGATAGTACAGCAGATAGGGTGTTTGCCTTATATGCGGCCGACCCGGGTTTGATTCCCACTATCCCATGAGCCAGGAGTGACCCCTGTGCATCACCGGATGTAACCCAAAAACAAAAACAAAACAAACAAACAAAAAAACCTTGATGGGCTCAAAGCTGAGCTCCCAGTCAGTTCCTGTTTTGAGAGCTAAGGAGCCCTCCTCCCTCCCGTCAGAGCCCCCTTTACCTTTGGCGTGCCCCGATCCCTCTACGACTCGGGGTCCCTCATGGTGTGTCTTTTCTCTCCCCTGGACCCAGATTGGGTGAGCTGGGAGGGGTGAGGGCTTGCTGGCCCTTGCATGTACTGCATTAAGCTTAGCGCGCACGCCCCTCTAACTAGATGCTGATCAAATCCTGCCATTTAGGAATGATGAAAGGAGCAGCAGAGCCTGTGTGCTGAGCCGGGTTCTTCTCTCAACAGAGGCCTCACTGTTGGGAAATGGTGGCGCTTGGTGCAGACGCTATCGTGCCTCCTAAAGCATTGGTTGGGCCCAGAAGCTGCTGGGTCTCCTCAGGACTCAGGCCCAGAACAAATTTTCAAAGCAAGCTTGTTTCCTGCACAGCCATCGGGGTCAGAGGGGGAACAGATTAACTTCTGACTTACCTAAGCGTTTTTGCTATTCCACTACCTGTCTCCCTTTGCTTTACCCTTTTCCACAACATCATGGAGAATGTTAATAGCCCTTAAAATATATATATATATCCTGCGATGGGCTCTTGCTGGAAGCGTTGCAAGCCTGCCAGGTGAATCATTGCCTGATGGGGCTGAGAACAGCTGCAAACCTTTCCGGGGACATCCGCTGAGCTGCGAAAGGGCAGAATGTGGCCTTCAGATGAAACTGAATGCAAAGTCAAAATTAATTTAACTTATATTTTATTTATGATTCAATGAATTAATAATCAAGGATGTTTGCATGGGCAAGACTTTTTTAAGCTGTAAACTAGCCTTTGATTGAACTGAATTAGTATTTCCCGTTTTGTAAGATGTTTAAAAGATCAGCATAATGGACCGTCTTTGGAATGCAATCCCCAAAACCTTCTGGGAAATTCATTAGACTTGAAGCAGCTATAAACACCACAGATTAGGGTGTGGGGAACAAGTTCTCCCATAGTTCCTTATATCCGCTAAGGCCTATCCGTAACTAATGTTGCTTTGATGGAATTTTCTCTTCACTGTATCACTGTCACTATCATCCCATTGCTCATCGATTTATTTGAGTGGGAACCAGTAACATCTCCATTGTGAGACATGTTGTTACTGTTTTTGGCATATCAGATATGCCACAGGGAGCTTGCCAGGCTCTGCCATGTGGGCAAGATACACTCGGTAGCTTGCCAGGAATTTTCTCTTAGCAAAATCATATAAAAATATGGGACTTGGGGCCAGAGCAGTCATATCAGAGATAGGGCACTTGCCTTGCACACAGCTGTCCCCCATTTAGTCCATGGCACTGCATATGGTCCCCTGAGCACCTCCAGGAGTCATCTTTGAGTGTAGAACAAGACAAGCATGTCCACTGCTGTATTGTCCCTGCAGCTTCTCATTCTCCTACTTACTGCTCAGACCAAATCACCGGGAGCCCCTTTGGATCCTTGCCTGTCTCTCTCTGCCAGTCAGGACTTCCCGAGGATGGGAAGATGCTCTTCTCTCTGCATCTACATCCCAGAAGCCATCTGGATCCATCTGAATCGCCTCACACTGCAATTGTCCACTCCTGCCTTTGTCCCTCTCGGGCTGTTCTCCACGTAGCCTCTGCAAAAGCCTCTGGAAGCAAAGCAAGGTGTAGCATCAGTCACTCCTATCCTTGGAACCAAATGGCTCCCCTCCTGCAGAGCCAAAACCAGGGCCCTCCAGCTACTCTAAGCCTTCCTGCCAAGTCTCGGCTCTGCCCATTTCCCGGTCTCCTTTCTCACCCTCTTACAGCTCCTCCACCACCTGGAGACTCTGAGAAGGGCCCCTGAGAGGAGTCCGCAGGCCTCCAGAGCACTGTTCGGGAGAGGCCTCCTCACCAGAAGCCAAAGTGACGCTTCACCACTAAGAGCCCAACAGCCTCGTCAACTTTGAAATGCTCAATGTCTTGCCTAACTGTCCCTGCTGAGAGAGGTCCATCAAGGCGGGTCACAGTTCCTGCCTTTTCCAGTACTTTACCCAAGCAGTGTTCAGTTAGTGTTAGAAGCACTCTCTACTTACTCTCCAGGGCCACAGAGAAAGTGCAGGGTGGTGGGTGACTAAATACGCCTGTACAGGTGGCCATCCTGGGTTTAATTCCTGGTGTCACATATGAGTACGGCCTGGAGTGATCCCTGAGCACAGTGCCAGGAGTAAACCCTGAGTACAGCTTGGTGTGGCCCCCAAACCAAAAATCAACAAGCAAACAAACAGGGGCCAGAATCGTAGTACAATGAGTAGGGCACTCATCTTGCAGGAATATGACCTGGGTTCAATCCCCAGCATCCCATGTGGTGCCAAAAGTACCACCAGAAGTGATTCCTGAGTACAAAGCCAGGAGTTAACCCTAAATATTGCTGGGTGTGATCCAAAAAATGGCATAAAACAGAGTCCTGGCCAAAGCACAAGACCCTCTCAGGTTTGATCCTCAGCATATCATATGTTCCCATCAGAGAGATTTCTGAGTGCAATGCCAGGCCAGCTGTAGCCCAAAAATGAAAACAAAAAAAGAAACATTTTATTCTCCAGGTGAAATTTTTACATAATGCATCAAAGTATTGTAAGCAGTCATAGCATCTAATAAGACTGGTATTTGTTAACACACGGAAAGGTCTTATGAAATGGTAGTGGTAGGAACCAAGCATAGGTTGGTTCAAGGAACAGAAAAAGAGCTGGAGGGGCTGGAGCGATAGGACAGCGGGTAGGGCATTTGCCTTGCACGCGGCCGACCCGGGTTCGAATCCCAGCATCCCATATGGTCCCCTGAGCACCGCCAGGGGTGATTCCTGAGTGCAGAGCCAGGAGTGACCCCTGTGCATCGCCGGGTGTGGCCCAAAAAGAAAAAAAAAAAGAGCTGGAGACACAGCCCAAAGGTAGAGCACTTGCCTCAAATGTATGATTTGAGAAAACAATAAACAATATAATTGAGAAAAATAATAAACACAAATGTGTATTGCACATGAATGTACTTGAATGAATACTATTAAAATGTATGACATACTGTAAACAAGTCTAAGCAATTTGACAGTATTTTATATCATATTGCATAGAAAGATATTGGATGTCCACATAATGAACAATATGTATAAAGTATGCTTGCTTTAAGGGCTCAGCCAAATATAGGGTTTGGTTGGGTTCCGGGGGGTTGGTGTGGTTTCGGTTTAGGGAACACACCAGGCAGTGATCAGGGGCTATTCTGCCAGGGATGAAACCTGAATCAGAAGCATGAGTAACATGCCCAGAATGCACACCAGCCCTTTGGGTTATGTCCCTGGCCCTAATGTGTGTGTGTGTCTGTGTGTGCGTGTGTGTCTGTGTGTGCATTTGTGCGTGCGTGCATGCGTGTGTGTGAGCGTGTGTGTGCATTTGTGCATGCGTGTGTGTGTGCATTTGTGCGTGCATACATGCGTGTGTGTGTATGTGTGTGTTTATATATATATATATATATATATATATATATATGGAGGGAGAGAGCAGGTTGTACAACACCCACTAATCTCAGGATCTTCTCCTGGCTTTGTGCTCAGGGATCACCCCTCCTGGAGCTCAGGGACTATAAGTGGTGGCAAGGATGGAATCAGAACCAATAGTGTGCAAGGCAAACATTATGACCCTCTACTATCTACTTAGTTCAACATTTTTAAGTTAAAGTCAGTTATATTTTCAAAAAATCTTCCTGGTAAAACTCTATTATTCTTAAAGACACAGCTGTGAGACCGAATTAAAACATTGTTGAAGCTGGTGAATTTCAACAAATTTATGTTGCATCTACAATGGTTTGTGCTGTAAAGGAAATTACTTAACGAAAGTTTGAGAAAGCATGAGAATATATTCATTCCTATGGTGAAGAATTTAAAGGTGGAGATATTATATTTAAAGAAGTAATTAACTGTGGTTTCAGAAACTTTTTGGAAAGTTGAAGTAGCTTGAGATCTATTTATAATAAGGATAATAAATATATTTTTGTCAAAAATAACAAATAACTTTGAATTAAGTCAAAGAAATTGTACTATATTGGGTGAAGTTTACCAATCCTGTTGAGATACCATTAATGTGAATCAAAGGCCTAAAATCTATTAAAAAATTCCTACAAATATAGATACAAGGACCAGGAGGATTGCCCCATAGCTGGAAGCCTACTTCATCAGCTGAGGGGAGAAGGCAGATGGAATAGAGAAGGGATCACTAAGAAAATGATGACTGGAGGAATCAGTTGGGATGGGAGATGTGTGCCTAAAGTAGATAATGGACCAAACATGATGACCTCTCACTGTCTGTGTTGCAAGCCATAATGCCCAAAAGTAGAGAGAGAATATGGGGAATATTGTCTGCCATGGAGGGAGAGGGAAGTGGGAAGAGGGGGGAGGGGGGTTGCCAGGGATATTGGTGGTGGGTAATGTGCACTGGTGGAGGGATGGGTGTTTGATCATTGTGAGATTGTAACCCAAACATGAAAGCTTGTAACTATCTCATGGTGATTCAATAATATTTTTTAATTAAAAAAAAGAATTCCTACAAGTGTTTTAGTGACAACTCAAAAGCAATCTTGTTTAATTTAGTGCATGTATAAGTAGGAACAAATAATTAACCTTTAGGGATCCAAATTATTTTTCTTTCTAAACTTTCTTATCAAAAATTATTGTTAAGAGGAAACTTCGTATCAATGAAAGATTGCTTTTACCAGGCATTTCATACTATCTTGGAAAATGGGTGAAAACTATTCAACATCTTGTTCATTCATATTATCTAGCTTTATTCTTTATTCTCGCTGATCTTCTACTTAACTTCATACTTATTCCCGTGCTAACAAAGTTAGTTCATTCGAGAACATTCAGTTGCCTGATAAACAGCAACTTTCTCAACTGTGCCCTGAGAGAATGAGTGTGTTCCCAGAGTTAATTTTTTATGTTGACTCTCTTATAAGATCCAAACATACATTCCAGTGACTTTTATTCAAACTCACTACTGCTGAATTGCAAAATGTTGTCTTTGTCCTAAGACCGTGACAGAAAATTCAATCTGCATTCATATTGCCTACTGGTTTGTGGTATTTCAATAATAAAACAGCAGGATTGAAGGCTCATGATGAGAAATCTGACTAATTACCTGTTAGATGATAGATGGTTGTAACGCGGCAGTGCCAGTCACTAAAAACAAAACACTTCGAGATATCAATCAGCTTCCTGACAAATCCAATTTCCCTCACATTCAGTGGACAATAAATGGGAAGTTTACCTCTACCCTGACATAGCACCGTCTTAACTTTAAAATATGCATAGTGATATTTTAATAAAGTACGTATTTTTAAGTAAATTAGTATTTAAAGACATGACATATTCATATTTCAATCTTGCGGCTTTTACACAGATAGATGGTGGAAATAATTAACATGGTAAATCTGTATTGTGTTTCATTGAGGAGAGCAAAGTGTACTTAATAGTAGTTTTCCTATTTTATTTCTGCATTTACATTTAACTCAGATTATTCACAACAACTCTAATAGCTGTGTTCACTCTCTTAAGTTTTTTTTAATTTTGTGGTAAATGAGTTGGAGGTACATTCTACGTGAGATTCGAAAGGCAGAATGCCCAATTAACACTGCCACATACCAGCATGTGGGCGGACTTAAAGCAAAGAGGAATTGAAGCTTGGAAATTGAATGTAGGCCCAGAGAAACACCTTTCTCCCATATAAGAATTGATTGCATTGTCAACATTTGCAAGTTATGGTTAACCCTAATGAGTTATATCCTTCAATATGTTATTCTGTGACCAAAAAAAAAAACTGATGGGGGCCATAGAAATGGAGAAAGGAAGAGAGATTATTTGCTTTCAATTTGTTGAAGAAAAATGAATTTGTAGGAAAAGAAAAAGTAGTTGATGTCTAGAGCCTGAGACCAAGACCTTTCAGATGTGGTGGGGAGGATTACTGGCTTAAGTTTTGCTGAAGGACAATTTGGCAATGACCGTATAATTCTGATGCTTAAACTCGGCCACCATCTCCAGGGATGTCTCAAATAATTATCCTGATGGGTCTGTATAAATCATCTCTACAGGATCACATTTGATTTTTCAAAATGCAATAAAATTTTAACTGGCAATAACTTAGGGTCCCTCCATAGGATTTAATAAAGTATGCATGCCCATACCATAGAACATGTTGGAGCCCAAATAAGTCTTTTGAAAGAATGAGGCCAACGGGCAGAAGAGCAAGCACAGGGCTTAAAGGGCTAGTCTTGCCTACGGCCAACCCTGGTTTGAATCCCCTGCACTCCTGAGCATCACCAGCGCTCAGTTCTATGTGAAGAGTCAGGAATAGTTTTGGAGTACCACAGGTGCTGCGTCCTGCCTACCACAGAGAGATAGAGATAGAGACAGAGAGAAGGAAAGAAAAGAATGGAGAGGAGGGGGCTGGAGCGATAGCAAAGCAGGTAGGGCGTTTGCCTTGCATATGGCTGACCCAGGTTCGATTCCCAGCATCCCATATGGTCCCTTGAGCACCACCAGGAGTAATTCCTGAGTGCAGAGCCAGGAGTAACCCCTGAGCATCGCTGGGTATGACCCCACCCCAAAAAAAAAAGAAAAGGAGAGGAAAGAAGGAAAGGGGAAAGGAGAGGAAAGGAGGGGGCATAGGGGAAGGGAGGGGAGGGGAGAGGAGGTGAAGGGGAAGAAATGGGACTGATTTATATACACTGTTTTTGGAAAAATATTCAAAGACACATTTTAAGTAAAAGAAAAGTTAGCTATGCCTGAGATTTTGAAAGAGACATAAACTAAGAGTCCAAAGCAAATATATGCTTGATTATAAACAGAAAATATAGGGACCCGGAGGAATAGGACAGTGACTTAAAGCACCTCTCTTGCAACCCTACAAATGTATGGTCATAAGTTCAAATCTCTAGAGTCTCACATGTGCCAAACATGATCCTGACAACTCTGCTTTTGAATCCAGTATGCCCGCTGTTTGTGGCCCTTGGCACACCAAACATAAACAAATGGGGAAACAATATGGAAATACAAAAATACTTATCTTTCCTATAAGAGAAAAGGTGAGCTGTAGCTGCTGTCAGCAACAGGGCTTAGAGACCAAGAGAAAGGGAATACTCGGGCCTGCTGCTTGCTTTTATCTTGGAGGGGGGTTACCACTAACTCTTTTCTCCTTTCCTCCTGTTCCTCATAAACAAATGAAGAAATAAAGGAGAGAACAAATGAAATAAAGCAAAATAAAACAAACAAAAGAAGAAAGGGGAGAGAGAGAGAGAGAGAGAGAGAGAGAGAGAGAGAGCAAAAAGTAGTCAAGATGGGACTATCTACTCCAAAGTCTATTTCTCTGTCACTACTTCACAAATGAAAATCTGGTGAGGGTGTAATTACATTTTTTTTCAGGTTGCCCTAACCCAGCACTTTTCTAACTGGCCCATGAGAAGAAAAACAAAAGATGTGGCTTGGGCTGATATTAATGAGCTGGACTGGAACGTGGCTATCCCCAAGGGCGGGCTGCTGACCAGTGACTTTGTCTGTGAGTAAGAATTATGATGGAGGTTTGAGGACTGCAGTAGCCAACTCAAGCCACTGGGGAGAATGAAAGGTCACTTCAGCAGACAAGCGTGTCCTGCAGAGACGCTTCCCACCCAGCCCAAACGGGAACGGACGGGACTGCAGGATTTGGAAAAGTTCAAATAGCGAGACATGTTTCCCCAGTTCAGCTAACAGAGCAGTACTAGGAAGAGGATGGAGAAGTAGTCCTCTTTGTCTCTAGGACAACACACACACATACTCACACACACTCACACACACTCACACACACATGTTCACACTCACACACCCATACTCACACACTCACACACTTCCCGCATACACACTCAAACATACACACTCACACACTCACACACATATACACATACACACATACACACTCACACACTCATACACACTCACACACACTCACACACATACACACTCACACACTCATACACACTCACACACACTCACACACATGTTCACACTCACACACTCATACTCACACACTCACACATTCCCCTCACACACACACTCAAACATACACACTCACACACACACTCACACACACACAGTCCTTTGTCCTTTCATGCTTTCTTTGCAGGACAGGAATTAGACACTTGCAAATATCAGAGAAATCAAATGCATAACAATCAGAGATGACCAGATGCATAGTCAGAGATAACTGAATTCCAAAATAATATCCAAAATTGGGGAGAAGACCACCCTGAGCAGTGCCGCCCAACGCCCTGGCGCTCTCCGACTAGTGCACTGCAGCCAGGAGCACACCATCAGTGTCAGCGTGTCTCCCCAGGCCTGGCTCTCACAGTCTGCAGGTGACCCTCCCCTTCCCCTGCATCAGCCTGGCCGTGCAGCAGACGCCCACCGCCCTAGGTCCAAGCGAGTCCTCCACACTGGAGACTACCGGCTGCAGGCCTTTAAGTGCTGGAGCGATAGCACAGCGGGTAGGGCGTTTGCCTTGCACGAGGCCGACCCGGGTTCGATTCCCAGCATCCCATATGGTCCCCTGAGCACCGCCAGGGATAATTCCTGAGCACAGAGCCAGGAGTAACCCCTGTGCATAGCCAGGTGTAACCCCTGTGCAGAGCCAGGTGTGACCCAAAAAGCAAAAAAAAGAAAGAAAAGAAAACAGACTTGGGGCTGGCACAGCGGGTAGGGTGTTTGCCTTGCACATGGCTGACCGCGGTTCGATTCCCAGCATCCCATATGGTCTCCCGAGCACTGCCAGGAGTAATTCCTGAGTGCAGAGCCAGTAGTATCCCCTGTGCCCCTGTGCATTGCTGGGTGTGACCCAAAAAGCAAAAAACAAACAAACAAAAAAAAGAACAAACTTCAAAGTTCCTGCCAGGACCACGCTGGCCAAGCTGACAATGCTCCAGCCCTTGAAGCAAGATCCGCAAGAGCCAGAATCTGGAAACAAGCCAACCACCCAAGAAGAGAGGCCTGGGGAAAGACACTGCAGCACGCGTACGCAAGGGAGTGCCGCTGGGCTGTACGGGCAGATGATATCGAGATCGTGTCTGCTGCTGCTACATGCATGGAGCCGGGCTAAGTCACCCAGGAGAGGGACAGATACAGAACAATGTCGGTCATGCAGGAAACATCGCAGGAGCCCAGTTTGGAGGAGACGAGTGACTGGAGCTGGGGGTGCCACTCAGACTTGAAGGTGTGGGAGAGGGAGGGAGGAGGAGGAAGACAGCCCCCAGGGACGGCTGCCTGGGGCCAGCTGTCCTTTCTTCCCCACACACTCCTACAAGCGCTATATCCCAATCTTTCCATAGGAAAGTTGTGCTGGACAGTCAGTTAGTGACCCATGGCTTTCTGATCACTGTGACCAAGGCTGGCCTTTATCAGCCTCTCTCCTGGCAACATTTATGTGCGGAACTTAGGGAGATTTCTGCAGTCAGTCTAGCATTTATTATGTTGGCTTTCCCTCCCGGCGGACAGTTTAGTTTTAAAAACAGGCTTCAGTTAGCTGCGCCTGTGTGGTAATCATTTCAGAATCTATGTAACTCAGGCTGACAGTTGTATGCTTTGGCGGTGTAAGTCAGTTATTTAATACAACTTAAATGAAAAGAAACAAAAAAATAAAAGGCGGGGAGACGGAGAAGAGAGGTTTCTGTTTTTTGTTTTGTTTGCTTTTTGGGTGACACCTGGCGATGCACAGGGGTTACTCCTGACTCTGCACTCAGGAATTACCCCCGGTGGTGGTCAGGGGACCATATGGGATACTGGGAATCGAACCCGGGTCGTCTGTGTGCAAGGCAAACACCCTACCCACTGTGCTATCGCTCCAGACCCAGGCCAGAGAAGAGATAAACAGAAACTTCCTCAAAGAAGACATTCAATGGCCATTAGGAATATGAAAAAGTGATCTTGATCCCTTATCATCATGGAAATACAAATGAAAACTATGAAATATCATCTTATACCAGAGAAACTGGCACACCTCTCAGAGAACATAAACAAACAGATCAGGTGGGAGATGTGTGGGAAAAGGAACCCCCATCCACTGCTGGTGGGGATGTAGATTGGTTCAATCTTTATTGGAAAACAATGTGGGCGCTTATCAAAAAAAGAATTGAGCTTCCATATAACCCAGCGATGTTTCTATGTTCACTGCAGTACTACTTAGAATAGTCAAAATCTAAAACCAACTCAAATGTCTAAGAACAGATGACTGAATAAAGAAATGAGTATAAATACACCGTAAATAACTAATGCTACTCTTAGTTATAAGAAAAGATGAGATTGTGAAATTAGCTGCCATGTGGATGGAACTGAAGAGTATCATGCTGAATGATGTTAGGCAGGAGAGGGACAGATACAGAATGACACATGTCCTGTGTGACTATAAAGAGACGTACTAAGGAAATGACAAATGTCCAAATGCAACAGAACATGAGAATTTAGCTTAGCACAGTGGGGGCAAAGGGAAGGATGAGTGCTAGAGGGGGTAGCAGAACATCAATTTTGTTTTGGGGGTTTTTTTTTAATAAATTTTATTGGATCACCATGAGATTCAGTTACAGACTTGCATGATTACGTTTCAGTCCTACAATGAACAAGCACCAATCCCTCTACCAGTGCACATTTCCAACACCAATGTTGTCAGTGTCCCTCCCGCCACCCCATCCCACCCCCTGCCTCTGTGGCAGGTACATTCCTTCTTACTCTCCCTCTAATTTGCGTCGTTATGATTTGCAATACAGATACTAAGAAGCCATCGTGTTTGGTCCTTAGTCTACTTTCAGCACATATCTCCCATCCCAAGCAATCCCTCCAATAATCATTTACTTAGTGGTCTCTTCTCCATCCTAACCGCTCTGTCTCCCAGCACACGGGGCCAGTTTCCAAACCATGGCATGATCCTCCTGGCCCTTATCTCTACTGTCCTTAGGTGCTAGTCTCATATTATGCTATTTTATATTCCACAAATGACTGCAGTCATTCTATGTCTGTCTCTCTCTTTCTCACTACTTTCACTTAGCATGATACTCTCCATGTCCACCCACTTATATGCAAATGTCATGATTTCATCTCTTTTAACAGCTGCGTAGTATTCCACTGTGTAGAAAACATTGATTTTGGAAGGAAGTGGACACTCTGGGAGAGTTCCAGAGTGCTGGACTGTTGTATGCATGAAACCCTTAACAGTTTTGCAAGTTACAGTGCTTAAAAATTAATAATAATAAAGTAGATAAGTCTCCAAACAGCCTATGATGAAGCATTTGTGTATTTGACTAGAAGCTTCTACGACCAAAAGGCACATTAAAGCTGGGGTCTTGAGTATAAAATCTCTTTTGTCTCAAAGGATAAAAAGTTGAGATAGAATTATAACTTTCAATGATGAATGTGGAGGAAACAAAAATGGATAACAAGAAGAAAGAGAAAAATGCAAGCACAGTTTGATTTGCATCCTTGCTGTGGGAGAGGGAGCCCCCATTTAGAGCAATAGTGGGGCTACTACTCCTGCCTCTGTGCTCAGCAGTCTCTGCCAGCAGTGCTCAGAGGACCATGCAGTTCTGGAGATCCAATGCTGGACTCCTCCAACATGGAAAGCATACACTCAGTCCTTTCGGCTCTCTCTCCAGTCATGCTTTCACATTTTCCCTGAGGCTAGTCTAGAAAAAATATATGGGTAGAGAAAGCCTATGGAAACTTGCATTAACAATTAGAGGATTTTTTTAAAACCTAGAATATTAATAATTTTTTGTTTGCTTTTTGGGTCACACCCGGCAATGCACAGGGGTCATTCCTGGATCTGCACTCAGGAATTACCCCTGGCTGTGCTCAGGGGACCATATGGGATGCTGGGATTCGAACCCGGGTCAGCCGTGTGCAAGGCAAACGCCCTACCCGCTGTGCTATCACTCCAGCCCCATAAATAATTTCTTTTTGTTCTGTTTGTTCTTTGAGGTCACTCCCAACAGTGCTCACGACTTACTCCTGGCTCTGCTTGCAGGGTTCACTCCTGGCAGGTTTTGGGGATCATATGGGGCACCAGGGATCAAATCTAGGTCAGCCGCATGCAAGCCAAAAGCCCTACTCTCTATAATACCACTCCAGCCCCATTTTCTTTGCACTTTTTTTTTAAGTATAAAGGTAAACCATGAACACCAAACTGCACTACAGGGTCTAGAGGTCGGAGATGGAGTAGGCGTAAGGGCTGGAGGTAGGGTAGGGGCTGGAGGTACAGCACGTAGGGCTTGCCTTCTATAAGGTGGAGCGGGGTTCAATTTCTGGCATCACATAGGGCTCCCCAACACTCTCCAGGTGTCATCCCTGAGTGCTGAGTCCAGAGTAAGCGCTGAGAGCAATCAAGTATGGTTAGAAAGAGAAAGCTAGAGAGAGCAACCAAATTGCATGACAAAATTAGATTAAGTAAGAAAATTAAAATAAGGCTGGGGGGCTGGAGCGATAGCAGAGTGGATAGGGCATTTGCCTTGCACATGGCCGACCCGGGTTCGATTCCGAGCATCCCATATATCCCATATATGTATCTTCCATATTCCATTTATCCCATGTGCCACGCCGAGTGTGACCCAAAAAGCCAAAAAAGATAAGTCAATGATTTTTTTTTAAATAGAGTATATTTCTGATTGGACCAGCAGTTTTTATTGGGTTTTTTGTTTGTTTGTTTGTTTTGTTATTTGGGTCACACCCGGCGATGCACAGGGGTTACTCCTGGCTCATGTACTCAGAAATTACTCCTGGCGGTGCTCAGGGGACCATATGGGATGCTGGGAATCGAACCTGGGTCGGCTGGGGGCGCAAGGCAAATGCCCTACCCATTGTGCTATCACTCCAGCCCCAAGTCAATAATTTTTTTAAGAAACTAAGGCTAAAGGGGCTGGAACAATAGTACAGCGGGTAGGGCATTTGCTTTGCATGTGGCCAACCCGGGTTCAAATCCCAGCATCCCATATGGTCCCCTCAGCACTGCCAGGAGTAATTGCAGAGTGCAGAACCAGGAGTAACCCCCATGCATCACCGGGTGTGACCCAAAAAATAAAAAAGAAAAAAAAAAACTAAGGCTAGGGAGGCCATACAAGGGTTAAGTTTCTTGCCTTGCACGCAACTGACTCAGGTTTGATCCCCAGAACAGCATGTTCCCCAGCGTGCCTGCCAGAGGAACCCCCAAGCACAGGGCTAGGGGTGGCCGGGAAGCAACCCTGGCTTGCATATAAGCATAAAAAGCAATTGGCATTCAACTTTTCTGGTGAGGATTTAAAATGGTTTATGTTTGGCACCAGAGTGCAGGACAGTGGGTAGGGCAAGCACAGAGCCAGGAATAGCTCCTGAGCATTGCCGGGCACGAGCCAAAAAGCAAAAAATAAATTAATAAAATAAAATAAGATGGTTTTTACCACGGGAAATGAAAACATGTTTCCAACAAAAATAAAAGTCCAGGGGCTGGAGCAATAGCTCGGCGGGTAGGGCGTTTGCTTTGCACACGCTCGACCCGGGTTCGATTCCCAGCATCCCATATGGTCCCCTGAGCACCGGCCAGGGGTGATTCCTGAGTACAGAGCCAGGAGTGACCCCTGTGCATCGCCAGGTGTGACCCAAAAAGAAAAAAAAATTAAAAAAATAAATAAAAGTCCATAGCAGTTGTATTTATAATACCCCCAAACTGGAAATCACCCAAATGCCCAGTAAACTAGATACAAAGAAATTTATTTTGGAATATTTATAAAAATGAACACTCTACAGCAAATGGAAGAAGAAAGAATAATTGATAGACGGGCCACCCTCTGCTGAGCCAAGACAGCCAATAAACACTTACAGCCCAGCAGGCGAGACACGTGCCTTGCACGTGGCGGAGACCCAGGTTCGATCCACAGCACCCCATTGGGTCCCCCAGGTCCTGCCAGAACCAAGCGTAAGCCCTGAGCACCGCTGGGTGTGGCTCCCCAAAGCAAGTAAATAAAATGATATTTCCTATGCCTGGGTTTAATATGCAGGGGGAGCGGGGTGCTAGAGGGGTGCGCATCCCCCAGGGCCATCCCGGTGGTACTGTAGGACCCAAGTGGTCTCAGGGATGGCACTCCAGAGCGTCAGCCTTGCCAGGCGTGAGCTCTGGTCTTTTCCACTCCCTGTCCATGAGAAGATTCTGGGGGCGGAGGGGTGGAGAGACTTTAAATAAGCGAGAAATGGAGGGTGGCAACCCACAGACAGTTCTGTGCGGAGTCCGTGGGACTCGCTGCCCGCGCAGGGCCGCGCGTGCAGGCTGAGCGGTGCCAGCATTCATTGCCGTGACTGCCCGCGCCCGTGCCAGTCCGCTTTCCCGCTTTTAAGGGGGCGCGCTCTCCGCAGCAGGCAGACGTGACTGCAGAACCCTTCTGAAAACAGGAAGCGGAGGGAACAGCCTGTGATGGAAAACACTGATGATATCACTCAGCCACGGGCTGTTTTCGAAGCGGCCCAGAAACAAGCCCGTCCCACCTCGCCGCATCCCTCGTCCGGCTCGTGCGCATCCCTCATCCCTCTCATCCGCCTGGACCAGGAGCCGCGCCGAGGGTGCCTGGCGCCCGCCCGCGCCTGCCAAGGCCTGGGTGACAAGGCCCGCGTGCCAGCCTTTCCGCGCGGGAGGACGTCACGGTGGAGCCCAGATGTCCAGCGCTTCCCGAGGGTGGGGGGTGAGGAGGGATGAGGCGGACCCTCTCTGGGCGGGGGCAACAGCTGGCTGGCACGGAGCCCTCCAGCCGCCTTGGAATGTCTGGTGCTCGGCTCCCCCAGAGCCCGCGACGCCCCGACCTCGCTCTGCCTGCCAAGCCCGCAGCCCCCCACCCCCCGGGGGGAACCGAGCCGGTGAGGTCAGCTGCCGCCGCCACCCAACTAGACACCGCTGCAAAGAGCAGCCGGGAAACCCGGGCAAAGACTGCGGAGATTCCTAAAGGCCGCTGAGGCTGGGGTGGAAGGGGGGGATGGAAAGGGGGTGCTTCTCTAGTGTTTGTTTTCCTTTGTGGGCACTGCCAAGGGCCCCTGGCTTTCACACACGCCAAGCACATGTTCCATCCCTGAGCCCATAAACAGAGCAGTATGACAACCCTTATTTTGGGGCGGGGGGGGGGGTGGGGGGGTGGGAGGTGGGAGTAGGGAACCACAGTCAGACTTGGTCTGGGGCAGCTCCCAAAACTCAGGGCTTGGTACTGGGGTAGGGGGGGCGAAGGGGGTGGGGGGTCCATCCTGGTTCCTGTGTTTTTCTTCCTTTTATTTTTTTCATGATTTTTTTTGGGGGGCGGGGGCAATCACACCCGGTGACACTCAGGGGTTAACTCCTGGCTCTGCATTCAAGAATCACCCCTGGCAGGGCTCAGGGGGACCGTATGGGGATCGAACCCAGGTTGGCCGCAAGGCAAATGCCAGCCCCTCTGGGCCATCCTTCTGGCCCCATCTTGGCGTTCCTGAATGCGAGGCATGTGCTTTACTTAGCCCCTTGAGTGACTCCGCACCCACAGTGCTCTTTATTTTATTTTATTTTTTCTTCAATTTTATTTTGGGTGCAGGAGTCCACACTGGGTGGTGCTGGGGGCCTCTGCCCATTCTGGTTCAGGATTTCCCCCCCCCACCGTCCTGGAGAGGAGGATAGTTTTGAGGTCAGCCTTGTTTATGCCCAGCACATGCCGGCAGCTCCGCCCCATCCCTCCAGCCCCACGGTTCCCCTTGAATGAGGTCCAAGGAGGTCCAAGGAGCCAGTTCGTCTATTCGGAAAATTTCCTTTGAATTTTGTTTTCTAGCTTTCCGTTCATTTTTCTGTTCTCCGACGTCATTAAGCCCCCAGCGCCGGTCGCAGGGCTGCCAGCAACACCGCTGCTGAAAAAGATCTGAGCCCGTCTCCAGCCCCTTGGCAAAACGTGCCGCTCACGGCCCCCGCAGCAGCCACCCGCCCTGGTGCTCCCCACAGGCCCGGGGCCTCACTGGGGGTGAGCCTGTGCCTGAATCTCCAATAATTACAAGCCTCGTAAGCAGCTGTGCGAGGTGGGAGGCTGGAGAAAGACAATTCCTGTCTTCCTGAGAGAGAGTTTGGAACTAAAATGGGTTTCTAGCTAAAAAAAAAAAAAATCCAAAATAATTGTTGTGAGAGCAGAGAAAATACAGTCAGAGAGTAAAGAAGCTCGTCATTGATATTGGCACCCAAACAAGTAAATATATACAAATAAATATAGGGGCTGGGCTGGGCAGATAGTGGAGCGGGTAGGGGGCTTGCCTTGCACACAGTAGACTTGAGTTTGACCTTGAGAACCCAAATAGGGAGGGTCCGAGGGATAGTGAAGTGGGTAGGGCATTTGCCTTGCACACAGGCCAGCCCACTCAGTCGGCAAAGCATATGCTCCCAGAGTAATTCCTGGGAATTATATATGCACCAGGAGAAATCCCTCAGTAAAAAACCAGGAGCAACCTCAGAGCATCACTCAATGTAGCCAAACAAAACAAACAAAACAAAACCAAAATACCCAATATTGCCCCCAAGTCCACCAGAAGTAATCCTTGTGCCCAGAGCTGGAGTAAACCCTAGCACAACTGGATGTATCACACTCCCTAAAAAATAGAAAATATGGGGCTTGAGTGATAGTACAGCGGGTAGGGCGTTTGCCTTGCATGTGGCTGACCCAGGTTCGATTCCCAGCATCCCATAGGGTCCCCTGGGCACCGCCAGGAGTAATTCCTGAGTCCAGAGCTAGGAGTAACCCCTGTGCATCACCGGGCGTGACCCCCCCCAAAAAATAGAAAATATAATAAATCTATAATAAATTAATTAATTTTCTTATTCAGAACTCTTCAGGCAATGGAGAGCTTGAATTGGTTGCATACGCAATTTATAGGGACTTATACATTGGGAGTGGGGGTGAGGAAATATTATTGGCAAAACAATTCTGGCCCCGAGTTGTATCTCTTGGGAAACTGAGAACTGGGCTTTCTGCTTAGGGTTGATCCTGAGCCCAGGGAGAAGCTGATCAGGCCCTGGGCGGGGGGGGGGGGGGGGGGGGGGCTTTGTTTCCGGTGGATTTCCAGCATCACAGCCCCACCACAGCCGTATGAACATGAACATGATTCCTTGTTCCCATATAGGACAGTCAAGATATTTGGGCAACACTCACAATCTCCAGATTTTCAAGGGACATTTCATCTATCCTAGTAGTTCTAAGTAGAGATGATTTTATTTGTTGGTCCTAAAACAGAAGTCTCAAGACCGAGGGAGAATACTAAGCTATTCAGTGGTCATGTATAGAATGAAAAACTATGCAACTACTAAATAAAATGAACTGGGGCCAAAGACATAGTGCAGTGGGTGAGGCACTTACCTGGCATATGGCTGACTGGGGTTCCACCCCCAGCACACAGTAGCGTCCCTGAGCCCCACCAGAGCCCTGAGGACAGCCATGTAAGGCTCACACACCAGGTCACTGTATCACTGTGTCACTGTCATCCCATTGCTCATCAATTTGCTCGGGTGGGCACCAGTAACGTCTCCATTTTTCAGACTTGTTATTACTGTTTTTGGCATATTGAATATGCCACGGGTAGCTTGCCAGGCCGTGCCGTGCAGGCAAGATACTCTCAGTCGCTTGCCGGGCTCTCCGAGAAGGGAGGAAGAATCAAACCCAGGTTGGCCACGTGCAAGGCAAATGCCCTACCACTGTGCTATCACTCCAACCCACACACCAAATAAACAAGAGAAATGAAGCTTGAGAAAGAGTATAAATCCTTACTGTTCCTTGCTGCCTGAATAAAAGACAGAGTGTTACTATTTTGTTCAGCCTCTGTATACCAGGACTCCAAATCCTCTGCTCCTCTGAGGAATGGGTTCTTCAAACCCAGCCTAACAATACCTTCCTCTTAAGGCTCATGTCAGATCAGCAGCACTGAGCCCATCCCTGTCTTTGACTTGGCCTCTCGTGGTCATCCTATTAAACACAGCTGGTCATTTCCTGCTTCGCAGACTCCCTTAGCTGGTTCACAGAGGTCTCAAGGATCTGGAAATGTGGACTCTTAGAAATCCCAAGCTGAGGGGCTAAAGCAATAGCACAGCAGGAAAGGAATTTGCCTTGCACATGGCCCTGCCCGGGTTCAATTCCCAGCATCCCATATGGTCCCCTGAGCACTGTCAGGAGTAATTCCTGAGTGCAGAGCCAGGAGTAACCCCTGTATATCACCGGGTATGACCCAAAAAGCAAAAAAAAAAATAGAAAGGAAGAAAGGAAGGAAGGAAGGAAGGAAGGAAGAAAGAAAGAAAGAAAGAAAGAAAGAAAGAAAGAAAGAAAGAAAGAAAGAAAGAAAGAAAGAAAGAAAGAAAGAAAGAAAGAAAGAAAGAAGGGAGGGAGGGAGGGAGGGAGGGAGGGAGAAAGAAGGAAGGAAGGAAAGAAAGAGAGAAAGAAAGAAAGAAAGAAAGAAAGAAAGAAAGAAAGAAAGAAAGAAAGAAAGAAAGAAAGAAAGAAAGAAAGAAAGAAAGAAAGAAAGAAAGAAAGAAAGAAAGAAAGAAAGAAAGAGAGAGAGAAAAAGAAAGAAAGAAAGAAAGAAAGAAAGAAAGAAAGAAAGAAAGAAAGAAAGAAAGAAAGAAAGAAAGAAAGAAAGAAAGAAAGAAAGAAAGAAAGAAAGAAAGAAAGAAATCCCAAGCTGAAGTGGTCCACCCTTTTATTTTGCCCTCCTTTTTTGGTGGTCCATTCAGTCTCAAGGCCTCAAATGCCAGCACTGTGCTAGACCCAGAGCCTGCACAACTTCACTACACGTGATGTTGAAGGCACCTCTAAGCCATGTCCGGTACTGAGTTCCTATTCCCTCATCCTCCCCTCTCCCTTTTGCTTCCCCTTCCACCCTCCTTCCAAGGACTAGAGAACAAACGCTTAGCGTTAGCTTGCTGTTTCCCTTCTCTCCAATACCTAACCCCAAATAAACTGGTGATTATAAAATGTGGCATCTCACCAGCTTTTCTGCAACTCCTTTATTCAAGTCCTTGTGGTATCTTGCTGAACCATAACCAGAGTGATCATTGGCCTCCTGACATCTGACAGTCGCCAGCCTCCTCCTGCTAGCCCTCTTCTGTCTCAGCGCATAAGGGAGAAAGAGCCACCTAAAATATGTCAGCTTAAGTCTCCCTCGGAGAGCAAAAGCCTTACACGTGTCAAGGCCCCAAAATGAGGGGCCAGAGAGGTAGTTTAGGAGGTAAGGCCCACACAGCCAACTCCTGTTAGTTCCCCAGCACCCGGGAGAGTCTCCTGAGCGCTGCCAGGGGTCACTCCTGAACACACAGCCAGGACTCATCTCTGAGCAGTCAGTTGTGTCTCCAAAACAAACAAGAGCCAAAGAGTGGTGGGTAGAAAAAAAGAATCTAAAAAGAGCCTTACAGGGCTGGAACGATAGCACAGCGGGGAGGGTGTTTGCCTTGCATGCGGCTGACCCGGGTTCGATTCCCAGCATCTCATATGGTCCCCTGAACACTGCCAGGAGTAATTCTCGAGTGCAGAGCCAGGAGTAACCTCTGTGCATCACCGGGTGTGACCCAAAAAACAAAAAAGTTAAAATTAAAAAACAAATTAAAAAGAGCCTTATGGGAGCAACCATCACTCTACCTGCTCCAGCCCCCAGCCAGCATCCACGGGCATCTGGACCTCTGCCTGTGCTCCATTCTCCATCTGTGGGACCGGGGCCTCCTTTAAACAGGCAGCTTGCTGGCTCTTCCCACGGCTTGGGATGTCTTTTCTTTAAGTGCCTCCTTAGAGAGCTGGACTGTTTCCCCCTTCCAGTTGAACTGTGCTCTGAGTACCCCATTTATTTTCCTACTGAGCCTTGGGGTTTGCCCCTCAAGTATCCTAGAACTAGAACGTTTCCTTTGCTTCATGCTTGTCTGCCTCCCTCGGAAGGAAAGCTCTGGGCGGGCACAGGCTTCTGTCTATTGTATTCAACGCTAAATCCCCAGCGCTTTCGAGACGTATGTGTTGAATGGAGAAGTGAACCGTTGGAATGTTCTCTAGTTCTGTGGCATGTGTGCATATCTCTGAATCCAGTGTAACTCTAGGGCCAGGTAAAAAAAATAGGCTCGTGATTGGCATGGCGAAAATGCTAACGTAATGGTGCTCTACCCTAGCAAGTATTATTCAAGTCTGTTAGGTGATGTCATTGTTCTTTGTATAATAGGAAACTTTGTATTTGTTGTTGTTGTTAATAACAAAACAACATGGAGGCAGAGAGATAATACAGTGGGTGAAATTCGAGCCTTTGCCTGTAGTAGGATCAGTTTCAGTTCCCTGCACCACATATGGTTCTTTCAGGGACCATCAGTGTGATCCTGAGTGCAGAGTAGGAGAAAGCCTGAGCCCTGCTGGGTGTGGCCCCGCCCACTCCCAAATATAACCATATAACGATCACAAACTATGTTGCTTCTTCTCTCTTTATTTATCTGTTTAGTCTTTGTTTGGTCACACCTAGCAATGCTCAGGAGTTACTCCTGGCTCTGTGCTCAGGATTCATTCCTGGTGGTGCTCAAGATACTATATGGGATGCTGGGAATCAAACCCGGTTCAACCACATGCAAGGCAAATGCCCAACTGACCTTACTATTTACCAGCTACAAACTATGTTGCTTCTATCTCCTATATCTTCCTCCACTTACAGGTGATCCGACAAGGGCTTACATCCAACTCAAGCTGTGTATTCCAACTGGTATTCTCTCTCTCTCTCTCTTTCTTTCTCTCTCTCTCTCACACACTCTCTCTTTCTCTCTCTCTGTCTCCCCCAGGGAGTAGCAGACCTATAGATTACAGAGAATCTGAAACGAGTATCTACCAACGCCATTTATAAAACTAATTTTTGAGACCATGAGTTGGGAAAGAAATTCATGAGTTAGGAGCGAAACTGATTATGCAAAATAGTAAAGTAGGAATCTAAATGAAGCCCATGAGTAGAGACCATGATGCAATGGCCTCTTACTTTCCAGAACCATCGACATATAGAAGCTATCACTGGTCTGTGCTCTTTCCTATTAACACCTTTTCATGGGCACTGCTTTAAAGGGAATTCTATCCCGTGGGCAATAGTGCAATAGGCAGGGCACTTGCCTTGCACTCAGCTGAGCCCTGGCACTATATATGGTCCACCAAGCCCCACAAAGAATGATCCCTGAGCACAGAGTCAGAAGTAGATCCTGAGCACTGCTTGGTGTGACTTTAAAAAATAAATAGATGAAATTCCATTTTCTGCATCTTGATTTAAATACTCAGATTTTCCCCATAGTATAAACTAAAACAACAACAGAACATTTGAAGGCAAAAGTTCTAAAATAAAGTTAAAGTGATTACTGCTAAACCCACTTGATTTGGGGGATTGGGCCACAACCAGTCGTGCTCAGGGCTTACTCCTAGCTCTGTGCTCAGGGGTCACTTCTGGCCATACTCAGAGAGCCATAAGTGGTGCCAGGGATTAAACCAGGATCCATTTTATGCAAGTTCAGAACCTGACTACCTTTCTGACCCTGAAGCCACTGATTTTTGGTTTTTTGTTTTGGTTTTGATTCATACCTAGCAATGCTCAGGGCTTACACTTGTCCTGAATGCAGACGTCATTCCTGACAGTGCTCAGGAGACCAAACACAAGTGATCAAACACCCATCAGCTGTGTGTTTAGAAAGCAGCTAATTTCCTGTATTATCTCTCCAACCCAGAATCCACAGATTTTAATACCAAAGGAAGAAGAAAAAGCTAAGGCTGATTTGTGGTGTTGTAGATTTATCTTAATTTGTATTAATTCACCTACCATCATTATTTCATTGCAAATTGAATTGCAATTGATGCTGTTCCTTATTCAATTAAAGCACCTTAATTCTACCACACCTACCCATCAATTAGAACCCGTTTCAGCCTGAATATCCCACATGGCTGATGAGAAGTGGCACATAATTTGCTTTTACTAAAAAGTACATAAACTTATGAATCATCTCTTTGTTTTAATCAACAGTTGCTGCTTCATTCATTCCCAAAGCACTTGTCAGTGGAAGAGAGTGGTTGGGGTTCTGGTATATTTAAAGGAGTCTCAGGTTATCCTCAGTCTATTTTACTTTGTCCCACTCCCTAACTGGAAAAAGATCAATGAAGTATGTTAATACATACATGAGCTCTTCCTGCCACCTTCTGTAACATTTGCCCAGAAACAGAATTGCACTCTCGGGGCTGGAGAGCGGGTAGGGCGTTTGCCTTGCACGCGGCCGACCCGGGTTCAATTCCCAGCATCCCATATGGTCCCCTGAGCATTGCCAGGAGTAATTCCTGAATGCAAAACCAGGAGGTAACCCCTGTGCATCGCTAGGTGTGACCCAAAAAGCAAAAGAAAAACAAAATTGCTCTCTCTCTCTCTCTCTCTCTCTCTCTCTCTCTCTCTCTCTCTCTCTCTCTCTCTCTCTCTCTCTCTCTCATTGCTCCACCCACTCAGTAATAATTCGTTCATTATCATCAGACATTTGTTTCTGTTTGTCCTCCCCACTAGAACATTATTCTCCATGGGCTGGAGCCCACGGAGACTGTCTTACTCGTCTCCTTTTCCTTAGACTCTTACTGAAGGCCCAGAACAGGGTCTCAGCAAACACTTGGGTGAGTAACAGGAATAGTTGAATAAGTTAGTTCCCACCACAGGGCCTTTACATGCCTCTTTGCCTAGCTGGAACTTCCTGCCCATCTTCTTCCTCCCATGACTTCTTTCTTTTCCTCATTTGGGTCTCACCACTGCCACCTCTGACCCCTCCGGCCCTCCAGGTCTGCACTGTGAGGAAGACTGTGGGAAGTGCCCTTCCGTGCTCGTGATTGTCATCCACACCCTTCTTGGGAACTGCAAGCTCCAGTGAGGAGCACTGATATGTTTATCAGAATCTACAGAATTTACGGATCTGGCACTTAAAAGGCATTCAGTAGACCTTAGTTTGATGAGCAAGGAAAGGCCAAAGCTTGTCCTTTTCGTTATTGCTCTTGCTAAGCCCTGCAGTGCCCAAGGGCTGTTCC